>NW_027501742.1:0-53436 GCF_021521415.1 Bidens hawaiensis
CAAATCATGCAGTCGTTAAGGAAAAAAATATCATGGGCCATACAATACACGCAAACACAACAGCCCACAAAAATTTCAAAGTGCGACCCCTACTTTCAAAATGACAGTCGGGGTATTTGTTCAATAGCAATTTTGACTGCCTACTTTTGAAACGGCAGTTTGAGCATTTGTGAGCGGACCCAATATCAAAATAATCATTAAAAATTGGATCAAGAATTGCCATTCTCACCTGAGTGTCGCGAGGGTTGCTTGGTTCATGACTGCTATAAGTCACCAAATATTTTTCGCCAGGAGAGAAGTCAATAAGTTTGACCTACAGTTAAGAGCACAGTTTCAGGATCAAAAAACTAAATTAAATAATAATTACTGAAAGATAGAAAAGCCAAGATCAAAAGAACCTGTGGATGCACATATCGCATTAGTTGATTAAAACTAGCAGCACCACCCCACACAGCAACACCCTGTCTATGAACCGTGGCTAAGTAGGTCCCTAATGGTGACCACTGCACAAAACTTTCACTCCAAAACTACAAAACAAATTCCATATTTTAGTATTTTAATTCTTTTTTATCCAGCTAAAATCACAAGTAAAAAACATGCATAATTTAATTACAGTGCGTTTGTAAACCGGATCAGCTTTCACTTGTCTAGCATCATTCCACAGGACCTCCGTGTCTGATCCCGAACAAATAACAAACTGATCTCTACCTTTCTCATCACCAAGCCAATGCTGCAGATTCTCCTGATTTTACAAAACAAAGTTTCATATTTTTAATTTAACTCTATATATATAGTAATTTACATGTATTTTTTAGTCACACAAAGTACATACCCCTGGTGTGTAGGGTCTAGCTTCTGGAGGGGCCCACTCATCTAGGACGTTCATGAACATGTTTATTTCATCAAACATGTTGGTGGACATCTTATATGTGCCTAGCGGGGATTTGTTGGCCTCATTCTTAGCAAGCTCAGCTTCCTAAAATAACAATTGTCATCGAAAGACACCATAAGTTTTTAAATAACTAGAAGAAAATTCTTCATAGATCATAAGTTAAGCATAGTTTTATTGCTACTGTATAAAACTATAATTTCAAAACACAGTCGAGGAATAGATACCTGAGGAGTGTTGTACTCGATAAAGCAATATCCTCGAGTTTTCCCGGAGTCTTCTTCAACAGGCATCCAAAAACCATTATCCTTAATTACACCGTACTGGCTGAAACGTTTTCGAAGCACTTTATCAAGTTTATCAAACCTTGCCCGTGGCACGACTGGTAAGTTATCAACAACGATAACGCTCTTAAATCCAACTTCCAATTCCACTGATTCTTCCACGTATAGATCCTCATCGTCACTAAAAAAATACAATTACACACTCCCAATTATTAACCTGATGCATATATAAACAAATAAAAACACGTACAAACTATTCCAAAAGCCTACTGAATCGTTCAAAAAAGATCAAATTTAACCACCAATTATTGTTTCCTAGTTACTGTTGAACTTGATTTTCTACACATAATAACAAGTTACCTTTTGATGCCAAAGTCGAAATTCGAACAAGATTCAGCCATTGTTATTGATCGACAACCTTACACTGTTGAGGGTTTTCGGACTTTTAAGATCTACAACCTTAAACTGTTGTTGAGGGTTTTCAGATGAATTTATAATAATAAGATATATATGGCTCGAGAAGTTAAGTTCGATTATGATTTATATATAAATATTTATATTAAACTAAATAAGGAAATTAATCAATATATTTAATATGTATAAGATACGACGTGATTTTAGGCCTTAGTAGCTTGTTCCTCAAGTTTCGTGTTTTATGGATGAACATCTTTTTTTTCTTTCTTTTTTTTATTGCGTGTTTTATGTATAATTTTTAAATCTTGACAACATTATTATAACTTTTAAATGTACAATTTTGAATGATATAATTCATAGTTAACATTGTAACACCTTCTGTATTTAATTGTTGTGACCACTTCATATAGCATATGATCTTTAAACGGTCCGAGCCTCAACACCCGCGTCGGGTGGGGAGGAGGGGTTACATGGTTGTTTGGGGGTTTCCGTCTAAGAAAGGTTGAGAGGTTTTCGAGTAAGACGTTAAGCATCAAATAATTTGAGACGGTTGAAATTCCTTTATAGGGAGACTCGGAAAAAAGTTAAAAAAATAGATTTGTTACGTATTTTGTCCTTTTCACTAGACGCTAGTTAAAACTTAGTTAACTTTTTGTAAAGTATTTCTTTTTATCTTTGCCTTTGCCAATAAGTGTAGATTACAAATCACGCCTTTTATGTTAGGATGACTTGCAAATTCATAAATTTAACTTCAACAAAGTCAATTAGAATTTAGTATAATTTTATGAAGTTAAATATCAACCATTATAATTTAGTCAAGTTTTATTATTTTTCAGCCAAGAGATTGATGTTCACACTTACTTTAGTTGGTGTTCAAGTGGTTAGTTTTTTCATCTATCTTTAGTTGTGCTCGTTCTTTTGCGTTAGTAAGCCATTCGTTTATACTAAATGAACAGTAATACACTTATTTTCTCAGCGAATGAACACAAACAAGAAACACATAGAGGTTATTTTTTTTCTTTATATTCAATCATTATATTTAATTTCACAAAGGATCCACTTACAATAGATAGGCAACAAGCTGCGTGCTCAACCCCCTTTTGAATAGCAAATTCGATCCTACTAAAAACAAAGTTATAGTTCTTCGGCGTCAATATGTTCCTCTTGCTGAACTCTTTTCATAGATGTAACAGCATATAGGGCAAGGGACCCTAAATGTATCAAAAGCAAAAGAAATGAATGCATGTTGATTCTCGACATAGGCCTTCTCGTGCTTAGCATTTTTTTCATAATTTTGCCTTTAATGCAGCCTCCCTAGCAACAAACAGTATCCCTAAGCCCAACAAGAGGACACTCCAGCAAGATCCACACAAGCAAGCGTCCCCCCGCCCATCCAAATACAAGAAGTCCGCAGAATTCGTGTTAGTTTGGTTCATTTACAAGCCCATTGTTGTGGGCATCAAGCACACAACCTATATATTGAATCTCTCCCGTTAAGAGTATAAAACTTCTCTTTTTTTTCTTGATTAATTCAAATGATCACTTTACAAAGGCTTGAGGCTTTATGCCCGGGAAGTCTATATGAATGAGTAACCTTGCAAGTTCATTCAAGTGGTTATCAACCTTGGTGCAGTAGATAATAGAGGCGCATTCATAGAAGAGTCTTGTAAAGCAAAGGGGAAAGCCCTTAGCATGCTTTAAACCTCATTTACATTGTGTGCCTTCAATCGGGAATGTCGCACCCCAACCTACCGCGGGAATGCGGGTGTGTAAACTGATTGCTCACAGCAATCAAAACACTATCATACAATAATTAATGACAGTATCTAAAATTACTTTATTATTCAAATCAACTACACTATTCATTAAAAGAAATTACAATAATCCAACAATTTCCAACACAAACAAAAACAAAATCCAATTGATAATAACCTAAAGCAATAACTACGTTTCTTCAATCTTCACTTCATCCAATATATAGGAATAAATCATAGTTATTGGACCTTGTTAATCAATAGTTTAGATTTAAAATTACAAAAAAACCGACGTAGTTTTCTAAAATTGCTCTTTCACCATTATAACTGATATAGTTTTCTAAAATTGCTCTTTCACCATAGGTTTTAATGGCACATGCCAAAAATTTATTTCCTATCATTCCTAAGAAACTTCTTATTTTTATTTGAACTATTATATATATATATATATATATATATATATATATATATAAAATTCAAATACAAAACAATTGTTTTGTGAGAAGTGCTAGAATGCTTTAAAATGAAACACTCCAGTAAAAATATGGTACCATGTAAATAGGACATTACACAGTTCTTAAAAACTATCAATCTCAACCACTAGATTCTATATCCAAAGGCCTATATTTATTCTTATGTTTCTCACAAAACTGTTTTTTTACGTTAACCCTATATATATATATATATATATATATATACGTTAACCCTATATATATATATATATATATATATATATATATATATACGTTAACCCTATATATATATATATAGGGGATGGTTCATGCGAAAAGTCAAGTTACAGCAAGGAAGTGCAAGAAGTCAATCTAAGCCACTCATTTAATTTCAATCTTAATTACATCATTAAAAATATATGAAAAGGGTATTAAAGTAATATAAATGTATTCTCTCTCCAATTAATATATATAATTAAACAATATGAGCTACATCCGTAAATTGAAAGTTGTTTATTAATGAAAAAAGAACAAAATTAAATCTTACACTAACATATAATGAAATAAATAAATTGTAACTTATAAATCATAAATTTTTTGGATATCTATCTACTCTCATTTTGGTTTAAATGTTAATTAGCATTAGGATTAAAATTAATTGATTAATTATGTGAAAATTATAAGCATGGAAAGTAAAAGACATGGAACATTAGGTGGACACCCTAGAAGAAGGATAAGTGGACAAATTGGTTTTGCTTTAATATATTAGTTAGATTTCGGTTTTATATGTTGCTTGATTATACAAATGTTAATTGTAAAGTATAAAATCAATTAAAAATTTATCATACACAGAATATTAATGACAACAAATTTATCATGATCAATAAATTTCAAATTCTAAAGATTTCAAGGATGATTATATCATTAAAGTTCAGGTAATCTGGTTTTTTTGATAATCATGTATTCTGGATAAAGCAAATGATCTCAAATGACATCATATCAATTGATTAAAATATATGATATTTTATGTGTATGAATATCTTTTGTTAGTTTCATGTATACATTATCATTTATCTAGGGTTGGTATGTACTTGAAGAACCTTATTTGTCACACGAAAGAGTTATAAGCGGGCCTATATGTAACCTTATCAACAGTTACAAGCAGACATTGACAAAAGATTTTAATTTTTGATAAATAATATATACCGACCAATACAATCACAAATGTAGTGCACAAGGAATGTTTTACTTGTTTATAACACATTTGTGTAATGTTAGTTATGTAATGTCTTTTATTTTAATGTAAATTGTAATTGCATTAACAATATATGATAATTTTATTGACTTTATTTCACTTAACGGTTAAAGTTTAAAGTTTTCATCAACTACCCGTGTAATACACGGGCCTCAAACTAGTTTATGCTTATAAATTTTGGATATTTATGCTTTAGGCTTTTATTTAGGGACAGATGAGATAATTTAAATTATGTATTATTTTATTCTACCTAAACTACCCTTTTCTTATTTATTTTAATGTCTTTCAAATTTTATTAGTTGAAATAAATGCAATAATGTTTCAACCATTGATTAATAATCTAATGGCTGAGATCACTTCTCGCACTTCTCGCTAAAAGAATCACTTCTGAAATAAACCTAATCATATATATATATATACTAGGTTAGAGCCCATGTTCCACATGGGTGAAAAATATAATAAAAATAAAAAATTATTATATGTAATACGCAAATTCAATTGTTTCATCTAATAATTTTTATTAAGTTTTTGATATATTATGCACTATAATTTTAAGTTGAAAATCAAATCTTAATGTTTGATTTATTTAAAATAAAACTTTCATATCGATATTTTTATATTAAATATTGTGTATAAAAATGATATTTATAACAAAAAGTTGACACAGATTTAAAAACTAAATTTACAAAGACCAAGGTTTTGTTGTAAAAGAAAATATATAAAAATATATTATATTTTAAAATAAAGAGAGAAACGATGAACAATCTTAAATGGTTGTGCTAAAGAAATATGAGAAGACAATGTCATATTGTGAATTATGAAAATGTTAATAATTAAATATAATTTCAGTTTTATACTTAAAGAGAAATCACATTTATATATATTAAGTCAAGAAATCAAACACAATTATCATTTTAGTGGAGTTGGTAAGCACATTTGGTTTGAAACATGAGGTCTTGGGTTCAAACCTGTATCACACAATAATATATTTTCCAAAAATTTTATTAAACCTTATGGGTCATGGGTTATAATAGGAAAACGGGTCATGGGTAGATATATATATATATATATATATAGAAAGACTAGGAATAAATCATAGCCATAAGATTATTTTAATCAATGGTTGAGATTTAAAATTACCAAAAACCGACATAGTTTTCTAGAATTATTTTTTTACCATAGATTTTAATGCCAAATGTCAAAAATCTATTGGTTCTCACCATTCTTAGGAAACTCTTTATTCTTATTTGAACCCTTTTCTATATATATACCATATATAATGCATGAGATAAGGGCAAATTAAGACACTTGATTTTAAGAGTTTTACACATTTTAATGCATAGTGTACATGTATAAAAATGGGTAAACTTGTCTTTTAAACATAATTCAACCAACTTACAAGTTTACCCCCTCATCTTTAACCATATTATACTTTTTATTTCAATTTCAAACCAACCACCCCCTACAACTTTTAAAACACTATAACTTTTTCATACGTTAGTGTTTTTGTACAAACATTACACCATAAAAACGAGATTTTTATGTTCTTTAATTTGAGTATGATATTATTATAGTTTTTCAATTAAAAAAAAATTGATATGTTACCTAAGGGTGTTCAATGCCAATTTTGATATTTTTAAGTTAAACATATGAGCTCAACTGTTAGTAACAAATTTTTTATTATCAAAAATTAAAACTGTGCAATTGAAATTGAAACTAAACCATTACTAACGGTTTGGTTTCATAGTTTAAGCTTCAACAGTAAATTTAGTTTAAGGTAATTATAATTTAATTGCACCATCAATTATAACTAAAAACCAACAAAATTTGATATTTAATAGGATCATAATACGAATATTGAAAATGTTTACCACAAAAATGGTAAACTTTAATGGAAGACGCAACAAGAATACATATTACAAATATATATATATATATATATATATATATATATATATATATATATATATATACTAGAATTGTGTTAATTTAAAGATGTAATAGTCAAGTTTACATGCATTAAAAAAAATTCTTCATTCAAGTTTTATTTTAATTATATCTAATACTAGATTTTATCCCCCGTATTATAGGGGTTACTTTACATTATTCGTTTTTAATATTTATATATGTATATTTGGATTTTAATTTTGTTTATTATAAGAAATTTAATAATTAATATACTTGAGGTTTGATGATAAAATTGTTTCACAAATAAATGATATGTTATAATCCGGTTTAAAAGCTATATGGGTTTGGTGATACCCATTACTTGTTTATTTTTTTTATTATAAAATTGTTTCTTAATTATAAATAATATTTCTTTTTTTAAATAAAATATGATATTAATTTTTAGTATATCCCTGTTTTATAGGATTTTCATATCAAATATTTTATGAGATTAATTTTTAATATATGAGATGTTATAACCCATTTAAGAGCTATTTGGGTTTGGTGAGACCTTTAGCCGTGAATTCGGGTCAAATGCGTGAGAGGCCTTCATGTACAAATAAAGCATTTTGATGGCTTAAGAGAATGGTTGTTTTATATTTTTTGTTTTTTAATATTTATTTTTTGGATTTTAATTTTTTTTTTATTGTAAGAAAGTTAATAATATACTTAGGGTTTGATGATGAAAGGGTTTCATAAATAAATGATATGTTATAACCCGTTTAAAAGCTATCTGGATTTTGTGACCCATGACCCGCTTATGTTTTTTACTATAAAATTGTTTATTAATTATAAATAATATCTTTCTCTTTTTAAATTGGATATTAAATTTTAGTATATCCCTATTTTATAGAATTTTCTTATCAAATAATTGGTAAGATTAATTTTTAATTTAATGAGATGTTATAACCCGTTTAAGAGCTATCTGGTTTTGGTAAGACTCATACCCATGAAATTGGGTTAAATCAATGAGAGGCATCCATTTAAAAATCAAGTAATCTGATGGCTTTTATAAAAGGGGGCGACCACATCGTGACACGTAGGATTTTAGGGGTTTCGTTTATATATATTATAGATATCTACATCTATATCTATACTATATATAATGCATGAGAAAGGGCAAATTAAGACACTTAATTTTAAGAGTTTTACACATTTTAATGTATAGTGTACATGTATAAAAAGAGGTAAACTTGTTTTTTAACACAATTCAACCAGCTTACAAGTTTACCCCCTCATCTTTAACCATATTATACTTTTTATTTCAATTTCAAACCAACCACCCCTACGACTTTTAAAACACTATAAATTTTTCATACGTTAGTGTTTTTGTACAAACATTGCAACATAAAAACGAGATTTTTACGCTCTTTAATTTGAGTATGATATTATTATAGTTTTTTCAATTTAAAAAAAAATTGATATGTTAACTAAGGTTGTTTAATGCCAGTTTTGATACTTTTAAGTTAAACATACGAGCTCAACCGTTAGTAATAAATTTTTTATTATCAAAAATTAAAACTGTACAATTGAAAATTGAAACTAAACCATTACTAACGGTTTGGTTCTGGTTTGGTTTCACAGTTTAAGCTTCGACAATAAATTTAGTTTAAGGTAATTATAATCTAATTGCACCATCAATTATAACTAAAACCAACAAAATTTGATACTTAATAGGATCATAATACGAATATTGAAAATGTTTACCATATAAATGGTAAACTTTAACGGAAAACGCAACAAGAATACATATTACAAAAAAAATATTAGAATTGGGTTAATTTAAAGATGTAATAGTCAAGTTTACTTGTATTAAAAAAAACTTTGTTCAAGTTTTATTTTAACTATATCTAATATATATAGAGGATTTGGATCATGTGAGAACTATTTTGAAATTCATAACTTTGAGAACCGTTTTGGACCACAAAAAAAATCTCTTTTTAAGAAAAATAAAAAAAATTAAAACAAAAAACGAAAATAAAAAATGTATGAAAAACAAAAAAAAATTCTTTCATCCCAGTTTCATAAAATAAATTCTCCTAGGATTCTAACCCAATATGTGTGTGTGTGTGTGTAACAAAACATATCTAATACTAAACAATTAAAAAGATTAAAATGCATTAAACATTTACAGCATGGTCTGGTTTCATATGGACGGTTTCGATATAAACTGCAAACTAAACCATTCACTACATTTTGATAATTTTAGGAATCGACCAACCGACTGAAAGTAAAGGATAAAAACCAACTATAAAACCAAAATACAACCACGGTTTCAAGATTTTAAACCAAACCTTGAACACTCATAATTGTTACGTGATTACCAGGACATATTTTCAAATACCCGCCGCATCGCGCGGGCACCCACCTAGTATATATATATGTGTGTGTGTGTGTGTGTGTGTGTGTATAGGATTATGTTCATGCTAGAAGTGCGAGAACATGTTCTAACCAATCATATAATTTCTTTTTATTTTTAAATTATTTAAATATAAGGGTGTTATAGTGAAAATGATAATTTTTTATTTTTGATACTTAAACCATTCAACATAAGTTACATTTTAAAAGTTATTTTAACAATTAAATGATATTATTTATTCTTTAATTACGTTAACCTAACATGACATTTTAAACAAGTCTAACAATATATTAAAAATAAGATGACGTACAAATAGCTTTTGTTTTATATTCTTCTTTTCACTTGTTTTCTTGTTTAACTTTTAGTCCTTTTTCTAATTTATTTATTTATTTATTTTGACATGTTTACTTTACAACATATAAAACGATATTATGGTCATTTTGGGTTAAAATATTTACATCAACCGTCACTGGCTAACCAAATGCGCAACATATTATTAAATTATATTTTTTTATACCCGTAATACAATTTTGTTGATTATTAAATTACGCATCCCTACACAACCTGCGCATCCTTACACAACCATACTAATAGACAACCAACATGTTTGGAAAACGATTAAAAGACAAATCACTCACAACCAACACATATATAATTTTTTAACAGCCTACACAATGTTTTTTTCTTTTAATCAACTAATGTAGTGTAGGATTATCTTAGTAACGTAGCTATGTAATGTTGTGTATGGATACTTTCAAATGTTGTGCAGTCATAACTAATGTAGGGTATACATATCTAATGTAGTGTAGGAACATTTTTAAATGTTATGTTATCATTGATGTTCGGGTATTTTGTATATATATTAGTTTGCTAATTATGTAATTTTATTGGGTATATTGTTAGAACTTTGGTACTTTATATATTCTTTTGTATTTCAGGTCATTGATCGTTAAAGATGCTAAATTGAAGACTTGTACAAGCATGGAATGATATATCGGGAAGACCGGAGCATAAATTGAAGTCATGGGAAGTGTTAAAAGGATACGGGAAGAGTTTGTATGAGAAACCTAAAGCCGATACTAAAACTGAACAAGATGGGTTGACAAAAACCGACCAAGAAGTAAAACGAGCATATCCTTGGCTAGAAAATGAGTTACCAGACCCATAATATATGAATTTTGGGTTTCTCAACGAGACAAATCCAAAAATGAGGTTATCTTCCATCACGGTATGCGATGAGATGGGTATATGGCTGTAACACCCCGGCTAAAGCGAAAACGCATGAGTGTGACGTACAGATTGCTTAAACACACGTGACACTATAAGGCGACCATAATAACATTATTTCATTTAAATCTTCATGTAACACAAGTTTAACAAATAATGCAAGTTGTGAACAAATAAATAAACAAATAGATAAGTTGTTCTTTTAAATATCCTATAAGCAAGCTATGTATCTTCTAACTTTCATCCTCGTATCTTTACACCTGTAACATATGTATAAAATAAAGTCAGCTATGAACATAGCTGGTGAAAATCCCACAGTTTGATATAATACGTAAAAATCATACAATTCCATGAAACTTGTGAAATGAGCACATAAGGGTTCTTTACACTCGATGCAATAGTCCTAAGTGTAAAGAACAAACGAAGGTCCTTTCCAGTTGGGGCTACCAACTTACTCGGATATGAGGTTCATTTTCCACTCGATACAAATGGACCTGAGTGCAAAGGGGGGCGTATGACCATACTTATTGAGGCAACCACTTGAAATCCACATATAAAACAAATAAGCAAGTAAGCACACAAGTCCATGATATGAATTGTAGTTTGTAATCGAAATCATAAATACTTGAAGTTTTATAGGATACATATGCTACCCCAAAACATGAAAACGTTTAAAAAGGGGTTGTGAGATACTCACCTCGCAATCGAAGATAACTTGAAATATAAACCGAAAGCATAACAACGAAGCCGAAAGTGCGTTAAAGGGCCCGAAATAATTGAACTTCTCGAACTATAATTAAAACAAAAACAGAATCTAACTAACGTAATTTGTAAAAGTTAAACAATTTGGATAAAGGGATTTTGTATTATTTTAATGTATTTTATTATCGTTTTATAATACAATATTATTTTTAAGTTTTAATGATTTTGTGTTATTTTAATATTATAACTTAATGTTAATAAGAGAGTTACGAAAATTTCGAGGCATGGATTTTATCAAAAAAATGATTTAGTGATTGAGTTAAAGTTAAAAAGCTAACGACCTTTTTAGTTTAACGGATTTATAAGCTAGCTTTAATGGTTTAACGAGTCATAAAGCTAAAGAATTTAAGTAACGAAACAATAAACTAATAATTTATTAGTTAACTAGGGAATTTATGAAGTACCGGTTTTAAAATATAACTTAATTTCCGTATATAATTATGTTAGCGTATGAAAGATAAAGTTAATGCAATGGAACTTAGAATATTATATTTACCGAGTTTTACGAACTTTAACGGATATGAAAAGATTGGTTTTTGAAAGAAAAATGATAAAATTAATTTATTATTAATTTATTAACTTAAAAGGATATATTTGATTTTTAAATAATTTATTTGGGTTATAAGTATAAAGGAAAAGCTTTTAAAAAAAAATTCAAGAAAATATGTGCTGACCCGGGTTCCCGGGTCTAATCCTCCAAACTCGTATGAACAAACCGGTTGAACCAACATGCTTATTTGTTATATAGACATAAAGAAAAATAGAAATATATAGACACAAGCTCATCTTCTTCTTCATCAAACCCTAGATTCCAATTCCCTTAACCGGTTTCATGTTCATTAATTTTATATTAGGGGTTTTGATTAACATCTAACAACTATCAAAAACCATGTAATTATTACCTGATTTGGTTATGGATCGACGGAGAATGACTACTCGCCAGAAAACTGGTCTTCAAAGATTAAGCCGAGACAAAGAGAGTATTTTATGTTATTTTGAGGTTTGGTACGAGTTTAGCTATGAGTTTAGGACCTATTTATAGTTTCAATTGAACCATTTGATGTTTAAATGAGCTTTCCTATGAATTATGCAATTTCCGGCCGGTTACGGTGATTACGGGTTCAAACGCATCGATTAGTAATTGTTTATACGTTATGGTTGTTGATTATTGATGTGTCGTTATGGTTCAAGGGGGTCAAACGATTTAATTGATTTAAAAAGCTTGTATTACGGAGCTTTGAACTCGCGGAATCTTTGTTGGTCGCCGGAAAAATCGCGGAACTTAGGGTCTGGGATGTGGGTGACGGATTAATTATATTTTTAATATAGTTCTATGAGTCGTCGTTGCCAAAATTTAATTTGATTAAAAAGAACGAGTTTTTGGGCGTTAAAAGAGTCGCCGGAAACGTCGCCGGAAAAGCGTGACGGCAGGGGAGGGTAGGGAAGGGCTGGGTTGGGTTTTAATATTAAAATATTATAATTTAAATGAAATTTACACCTTTTACCCCTGAACTTTGGTATTGTATTAATTCAGGAATCAAACTATAGTTTACAATTTGCACCTTAAACCTTGTATTATGCTATGATGGGAAAGTAAGGTTAAAATTATGGGATATTTTCGTATTAAGTCGGCATAGTTTGAAGCTTGTTTAAATTAGAACTTTAAATCCCGTAGTTTCGATAGCTAAGCAAAACGTATAGGAAACGAACAAACGGTAACCGAGAATCATCGAAAATATTAGGTTAATAATAAGCGATGAACGAGAATACATTGAAGCGATAAACTGGGTCGGTTTAACGAATACTAATATAGTTAAAATTAATAAACTTTAACGAATATATGAAACGAAACTTGAGATTATAATGAACAAAAACCGAAAATTCGAAATGGGTCGGGTTTTCGGGTTTGAAAAGTAACGAATGTTACAATGGCCATTGCATATCGCGACGAGTATAAAAAACGGGAAAAAACTGGTTTTGACCTATATATTCTATTTTATGAACCCTAATCCTTTTTTACAACCTCCAGTCGCTGTTAGGCAATTTTGGGTGAATTCCAGGGCTACCAATCACCTTTTGATCAATCCTAATGGCTTCCTCATCATAATTGAAGACCTATCGACGACGATGTTCGACTAGTATTCTCGAATCATACCCTGGAATGTAAAGTTTGTAACTTTTCAGTTTTCTCATGTGTTTTAGAACGAATGATTTGTAATTATCTTTTACTAATCTATAAGTATTGATGTCTAATATTACTGTGCACTCAGTCGGTTTAGGTTTATTTCGGTCAGAACGATTAGTTTGCCAATTGTTATGATAATTGCTTGTAGGGTTGTTTTGACTGGTTTGAATATGATGAAGCATACAATTGCCCTTAATGGGTCACTAAGGCAGGGACTGTTTGCCGTGTGTTAACGATTGTTGATGTCTAAGGGTTGCATAGTTAGTCAATCTGTATTGATCATTGATGATTAATCCGTTATGTTAACATGAGATTGTTGTTAATTGACAAAATTTATGAATTTCACTTCTTTAGAAAGCTAACATATTTGGAAGTCATAGACACGAGTAACTCTTGCGAGTCCCAGTTTACCACACATCTGCTGATATTATTCTGAACATGTGGCATATATGTTGAAACATTGTTGTTATTTGTTTTTTATTTATTTAGTTGTTGCAACAATAAAATGTTTACAAGGTAGCAACGTAAGATAAACGGAATTAAGTAACAAAATTAACGAAGTCAACTTCTTTAAAAGTCGTTCTACTTTTGTGCCGATTAAAGGTAAGATTCAAATTATATTTTGTTTTTTTTTATACATCTTATTATGCTAATGAGCTATTAAAAAGACATCAAACACAAATTATTACGTATCTCATTACAAATCTTGACATCAGGTGAATTTTGTTCGCTTTTAATCACTAATCATTTGTTTTAATGTTTTACATCTTTTAATTTGTTAATAATCTTTTAATTAAAAACACATCATTCTAAGATGTACCTTGAATCCATCCATTCGCTTATGGCATGTGTGATGTATTGAATGTCAGAGACATTTCCATCAATCACATGTGTGGTACACGGGGCTTAAGCTGGTATAATTATATATTTAACATTTTGTATATAAGTTACATAAATAACAGACTCATTATGTTATTGACCCGTGGCCGTCATGGATGGAAATATAGAAATCATCCAATAAACATATAAATTTTAAAACAACAAATTTTGTAATGTCTTTTTGGAGAGTAACATGGTATGTACGCCAAACATCGATCATTAATGTCTTGCACAACTTCATTTAAAGGTACAAGTATAACCATCTATTGAAAATAATTAATATCATTATAAGTTTCTAAGATTGAAGGATATGCAAAATCAATCAAATAAGAAATTGGACATGATGAATCACCAATTAAGAGATCGTCCTGTTTCTCTATAATGCCTTCATCATCATTTTAACCCCAAGTTTTCCTTCACCTACGTCTAGCAACCATTCTGCAAGTCTTTTGGTCTATTCCATATCAGATGATCGATTAACATCCGACAGTTAACCTCGTGTTTTTGTTAACCTAAGAACTTTGTATTTTGACCAAATTTGGGAAGAGAGGGAGCACATTCTAAAAAGTGAAACAAACTTTGGGTCAAATGGCCGTAAATTATTAAAGAGATTAATTAAAATTAATGTAAATTGTGTATTCTTTTAAAAAGCATAACAAACCTACAATCCAAACAGTTAATTATGTCTCTCAAATTAAATTAAAAATACTAAACATTAAAACATATAATAAAAATATGTATTCCACAGTAATATATTAAATTAATCTACATATTAGTATACAGTTCAGTTAATTTATAAAATTTTTTTATACTATGAACGGAAAAAAAATACATCAAACAATATTGATAAATAAAGTTTAATAAAAGACATACGTTTATTTCCATAACATCAAATAAATGTGTTACAATAAGAAGCATGCCAAAGACATAATCCGTAAAAAAAAACTAAATATAAAGTAAATAAAAGTCTAATAGATATGTAACACATTGAAGAAATAAAGTTAAACAATTAATGTCTTCAAACTGTTGCTTTATTATACTTTAAACGAAGAAAATACATACATCTGGCTCAAAGTTCCAATTCATTATCAATTCCTCGTTATCATATCTTGCTCTCTATCATTGTGTAACCATCGACCACAAATTGTTCATATGGTCCTCTACCATGTAAAATCAATAAGCAAGTGTGTCCTATCTTGTATTCTGTAAGTAAACAATTACACATCAATTTGAAAATAAATAAAAATATAGTTATTATCAGTATTGTAAAAGTCGGATTCCAAGGCCTTGGAATCGGCGATTCCAAGGTCCTCGGACATCAACATTGCCGCTTTTTCCCAACTCGGCCACCATTACTCGCTAAGGTCCAACTCGGTCAAAAGTCGAAGTACTCAGGATTACTCGGCCTGTACTCGGGATTACTCGGCCACCAATTTTTTATTTTTTTATTATTTTTTTTAGTAAAATGCTAAAAATAACAACAAAACATGAACTTTTTGAATTATGTTTTTTTTGCATATGAATTATGTTTATTTTAACGTGAATTATGCTTGTCTTAACATATATATAATATCCAATAATTATTTTATGTTATGTTTATCTTGTCCGAGTACAAGTCGAGTACTCCGAGTACTCCCTTCAAGGGGGTCAGCCGCCTAGGGACCGCCTAGCGAGTTTTACAACATTGGTTATTACATTAAGAAATACAAAAAAACTAAAACTTGGAAAACTCGTAATGGTTAGGTTCAATATAATATACCTTTTCTTGTATTCAGCAATCTCAAAGATATAATCATTTATAAGTAGCCTTGAAACATTAGAACCAAATCAGTTAGACACGTAAGGCTTTCCTGTAATATGATAATTAATAAATATATAATGTGTATTAGTATTATGTGTAATGTAGAGGTAATTATTATTTAATAATAAATAAAAAAATGTTATACCATGGTAGAATTTGACTTTAGCAATTGCAAAACAACAATAAGATATTCTTCATTAGGATTTTCATAAACATATTTGGTCAGTTGAGTGGTGCCAAATAATAAGGAACACAATGGTACCCCTAAATCCCTAATAAAAGATAAGATATAAGGAGTTACTGTTTGTTCGCCTAAAGAATATTTTAAAATGATATAATCAGTTATATGTTTATACTTAATCAAGATCAACAATATCCTTTTGTCAACCAATTACGTTGTGTTGCATTGCACAAAAATGATTTGTTATTTTTGGAAAACTTTGTGAAATGGTGATATTTAAATACATGTTGTTAGTTATAATATTAAAATAAAGATGACCATTTTAAAAGCAATTGAACAATAATAAAATATGAATTACCTATTGTTTCTTGTTGCGTGATGCTGTTTGATTTGATGTCAACAAAAGATACAAAGATCGACTCATATAAGTGACCCACAAACTCATGACACACTAAGAGAAGGGTATCCACATTAAAGGATACCTTATGAGGACTTTCAATGTATTTAATTAAAAAAATTGGCTTTCAAAGACACCTTTCTAAAAAATTAAATCAAGATTTTCTCTCAAGTATGCATCAAGCCTTACAATACATTGCTTGATGACATTGGCTTGGATCCAGTTTCCCAGTGTTATGCATGATGAAAATATAAAAAGTGTATAAGCATGAGTATAAAACATTCATAAATTTGATTGTTTGTATAAAAATAAAGAAATCATACATAAAATTAAAAAGGAAAATTGGATTTTAATAATCCAAACTATTGAGTATTCTCTAATAATAATCTCAACTAACAATATGACTAATAGCAATCTCAACTTTCAATTTATTTACCAATAGCGATCTCAAACTAACTAGTCGCTAACTCTGTTAATTTTCTGATGACGTGGCGTACTATGTGTCAATTATTTGACTATCTAATAATTAAATTTTATTATAATAAAATACCAACTTATTTCATCTTTTTCAACCTACAATCTCACCAAACCCTAACCCCATGACCACCTAGCTTCTTCTTGGTCATCATGACAGCCACCCTCCCACCGTCGGAAACGACCGTCACCACCGCCAGAAACCACCGTCACCAATGCCGGAAAAAAACCACCATCACCACCGCCGAAATTGAATTAACTGAGGTAAAGTATAAGGGTCGATTCTGCCATGTCCGCATTTCCGGCGAAATCGAAACACCTTTCCTGGTGTAAATCAAATTTGATTCTCGCTGCCGTAATCACACATCGTTGTTCTTGTTCACCGCCGTCGGAAATTTATGCCGGAATCACGTTCTCCTCCATCATACCTTCACATGTTAGTCCACCGACGCCGCCGGTAGCCACACAATAAAACTCACCGCCGCTCCTTACTCTTCTACATTAAGCCGCCGCACCGGGAACTAATATGGAGCCACGTTGTTTCCAGCACCGCCGCCATTAAACTACCATCATTGAAAGTAACAATCTTAAGATTCAAGTTCTGATTCTTACATGGAGCCACTTTGTTTGCAATGCAGGAGAAGCTTGTCTAATTCAAGATCTGAATTCAAACATGTTGGTTTGTTTCCGGCGTTGGTGATGGTGGTTTCTGGCGGTGGTGATGGTGGTTTCTGGCGGTGGGATGGTGGCTGTCATGATGACCAAGAAGAAGTTGGGTGGTCATGGGGTTAGGGTTTGGTGAGGTTGTAGGTTGAAGAAGATGAAATAAGTTGGTATTTTATTATAATAAAATTTAATTATTAGATAGTCAAATAAATTGACACATAATACGCCACGTCATCATAAAATTAACAGAGTTAGCGGCTAGTTAGTTGAGATCGCTATTGGTAAATAAATTGAAAGTTGGGATTGCTATTAGTCATATTGTTAGTTGGGATTATTATTGGTCACTACTCAATAGTTTGGATTATTAGAATCCAATTTTCCAATTAAAAAAAGTTACAGGCTAGTATTAAATTACCATCTCATCAATTAGAATCATCTCAATGGACCAGTCCTCATTGGGTTTGTTATCCTTTAAAAGCCATAACTCCAAAACACGAACCTTCAACACACAGTCATTTTTTTTTCTAAGGATATCAAGCTCATTCGACATGGTTATCTTTTGTAGATCCATTTCCTTGTAAGTGATGAATATAACCGTCTTTAAATCAATAATGAAAATGTATGATAATGAAAGTAAGTAATTACATGCATGTGAAACTGATACAGGAGCGTTCACATATGGATAAAAGAAAACAGGTTGTTGTGAAAAATCTGTTGTGTTAATTATTTGATTGTTATATAGGTTCGGGCGCGCGTTATATTTTTGTTACTTCTCTTAACTATAAATTAAGAATTTATATAGACATAATGCATTTGAGTAATGCATAAAATCAGCCTGACACTATATAATTTCGGAATGTATATGCTTTATAGTCAAATGTTCTAATTAAGGTATATATGTGGCTTATATTGACCAAGAGTTTAGTAATTTATTATTTAAAAGAAGATTTAAATCATTGTACAACTAATGGTTAATTTTTTTTTAAATTATAAACATGGTTAAGTGATTTTAAAATTTTGAATTTATGATAACTGAATGTTAATGAAATTATTTCATTAACTTTAGATTAACTGTTTCTAAAATTATTGGTTATTGTTTATTAAGTTTAATAATTTTTATAGTTTGGTCATCATAAAAAATAAACTAACCCTTGTTTAACACTAAAAAGCATGTATATTTTAAATGATCATTGTTAATATATTATCAGTCTATAATATGAAGTTAGAGGTAGGTGCCAATCACCTTTTAATTACCCAAGATTTTTTTGTTTAGTAACCGAGCATAGTGTAAATTCTGTACGAAAGATTAAATTTAAAAAAAACAATAACAAAGATTAACGAAGTATAGATAAGAGTTTAGGGTATAACTAAGAAAATAATAAGTTTATCATAAGTGAAATCAATTAATAACACGTTTTTTTAAAACATGTAATAATCACTAACTAATGACAATGATTATATTTAATTGGATTTTCAAAACAATTGGGCTGGTGAACTATTTAAATTATCATTTAATAGCGGATTAAAACTCAAGTAATAAATGGGTTCTTATTAAATGGTAATTATAATATTATTTAGAATTTTTTTATTATGAAGAAATTATAAGATGGCTTGGTATTTATAGAAAAAATGGGAATTGACCAATAGTAAAGAGCCAAGTATCCAAAATGCATCTTGCTTTAATATGATAAAACTAGGATATAGCCCGTGTAATACACGGATGGTTAAAAAAATACAACAAAAAAATTAAATTTAATAATATACGTAATAACATAACTTGTCGTTTCAAAAGCATATTAAAATATATTTATATGTCTAAAAATATGTTTAATACTACATATTTTTCTCTTATGAATTCATAATAACATACCTTATGAAGGAATGATTTTATTTTAATAATATAAATAAGTAGATTAAAATTAAATAGCTTATTAGGTGTAAATTATAATTTTGAAAATTGTTGAGGTGTAATATTATGTGGATAACTTAATTAAATGCCATATGAAAACCATGTTGCTTTAATATAATAGTTAGATTAGATGTAATAATCACTAACTAAATGACAATAATTATATTTAATTAGATTTTCAAAACATATGGGCTGGTCAACTATTTAAATTATCACTTAATAACGGATTAAAACACAAGTAAATAATGGGTTCTTATTAAATGGTAATTATAATATTATTTAGAATTTTTTTATTATGAATAAATTATAAGATGGCTTGGTATTTATAGAAAAAATGGGAATGGACCAATAGTAAAGAGCCAAGTATCCAAAATGCATCTTGCTTTAATATGATAAAATAAATAGATTAGCCTAGTCAAATCAAACTCGATGTATAAAGATGAAACTAGCTAGAATAGGCCTGTAAACGAACCGAACATTCGGTGAACTATCGTGAACCGTTCGGCGGAAAGTTCGTTTATGTTCGCGTATTTAATAAAAGAACGAATATGAACAAAAAATTTGTGTTCATTTAATTAAACGACGAACGAACATGAACACATGTTCCGTTCGTTCATTTATGTTCATGAACATTCGTTTATGTTCGTTTATTTATGTCCGTTTATGTCTGTTTATTTATGTTCGTTTATGTATTAATAGAAAATAATTAAATATTGTCAAGATAGGTCATCTACTTAAATGTTTTATATTTGTTAATTTGTGTTCATTTAAGTTTTTTCATTTAAGTTCGTTTATGTTTGTTTGTGTTCATTTACATTTGTTCATGTATGTTCGTTTATCTTTGTTCAGTTATGTTCGTTTAGATTTTAAACAAACGAACACAAATGACCCTTTTTAAATAAACGAACATGAACATAAGTATTTGTTTGATTAAGTGTCCGCGTTCTTTTAAAGTTAAATGAACGAACACGAATATTCCCATGTTCGTGTTCATTCGATTCGTTTACAGGCTTTCATTATTCACATTGATGAATACATCGATCTCAATCTCTAGGCTCAGCCGATTTTATTTGTGTCCGTGAACCGTTCGTAAACACATTAATTTCCTTAATGAACGAACACGAACATAAAATCTCGTTCGGTAAGCGTTCGTGAACCGTTCGTAAACACATTATTTTCTTAACGAACGAACATGAACAAGGCCTTGTTCGAGTTCGTTCGGTTTGTTTACAACCCTAAGCTAGAACTTATTTTTCAAATAAAATAAAATAAAACAAAACAAAAATATGGGGTTAAACTCTTTGAAGCTCGGCTGTAATTTTATAACAAACCGCTTTGGAGAAGTTAACGGCGTCTGAATCTCTGAAATCTGAACCATTCATTCGAGTGCTTGCTCTTCGATCACGACCTCAGGTTTCAAGCATTATAATCATACCATTTTACGCTATTTAATTTAATTCTCTGTAAATAATATGAACCCTCAGTTTAGTTAATTGCAAAAAAAGATTTAGCCCTATTCTTTAAATCCAACACACCAATATAAGGATTTGAATTTGAATCAATTCTTAATCTGGATATAATGGTCTTGATTCCTTATACTTCAATAGCTTTATAGAATTTGTTGTAAACAAAGTATTGTTGTTAAAATGCTTTTCGTAAATTAATATAAAACTGAAAAGTAGTTATTACATCGAACAGAAGGCAAGCGGGCAATAAGCTACGCCGCTACCCCTTTTTGAATTGTAAAACTCAATCTTTTAAAAGCTACATGGGCTGATCTTGGAGACATTACTATGCATGGCCCGTTGGACTCGACTAAGTAACTCCACAGCTTAGGCGTGAGGATAACTGACTTATATTTTTATTCGGTAGCAGTTTACAGTTAGAAATGTCAGCCCTACAACATGAAATGGAAAAGGGAGGAGTAGAAGCCGGCTAGTCATTCTTGTGAACCATTGTCAAGCATTATATAATGTGTCAGCCTCAGGTATACATGTATCTTGATTAATTCCAGCAGCCCTGATTTTCCAGTGTCAATTAATTGTATCATCTGATTTATTTATTGTTTAAGGAGATGTTGCAATTATTTATTGGGTATCATGTGCTTGAATATACCTCTCTTGATAACTTGTTTAAGAAGTGAATGAGATAAATGAACATACAAATAATGATCTGCTTTATTTATATCCACATCAGCTTCTGTAGACTTCAGTAACTAGATTATATGTTTTTCTCTGTTGTCATATTATCCATCTGAAACCTGTTCCGACCTGAAATCTGTTCTGACACGAAACATGTTCTGTACGGCCGTACCTGTCCGACCCCGAAACCCGTTCCGAACCACGCCCGTTCTAATCCGAAACTCGTCCCGGCTCGAAACCCATCTCGGCCCGAAAGAAACCAGTTCTGACCCGAAACCAATTCTGACATGAAACCCGTTCTGACCCAAAACCTGTTCCGACCCAAACCCGTTCCGACACGAACACGTTCCAACCAGAACCAAAGTATATCAATGATCCTACTAATGATAAAATTATGATTTAGGAATGGCAAAATAAAGAAAATAATAAAAAATAAAATTATCAATGATCCTATTTCGACCACCCGAACCCATTCTGAACCTTTCATGTTTGGACCCTGATCCGGTCTGACCTGGACCCATTCCGATCTGAATGAAAACAACCTTTTGTTTTTATTTGACCTGTTTCGACCCTAACCTGTTCTGACCCAACTCGGCCCATTTGCCAGTCCTAATGGCATGCGAGTATTCAAAAAGATTATTTTGAATGGTCCGGAACTAACGAGTTTATATTGACCTCTCCTTACTGTTGGTAAGTTTCATCTCTAACCCAAGGTGTAGATGATTCTAGCCCCAGACTCCTCTAAGCTAAAAAAATTAGGCTCGTTTAACTTAAGCTCAGATGGTTTTGTGCTCTGTATTTATAGCTCGAATGCATAAGTATTTTTCAAGCTTGAGTTCGTTTTAAATTTATTAATAATTTATTTATTTTTATCATTATTTTGTTTATAATAATAATACTTATTGTATAAGTATATTTAACATTTTGATACGAGTTATATTAATAATAGACTCGTTAGCCTAGTCAAATTCGACGTATAAAGACAACTTGTTTATCAAATAAAATTATCGGGTCAAACTCTTTGAAGCTCGGCTGCAATTTCATAACAAACCACTTTGGAGCAGTTAATGGCATCTGAACCTCTGAATCTGAACCATTAGCATGCCCTATAATCATTCCATTATGCTAATTAATTCTCTGTCTCTCTGTAAACAATATGAACCGAATTGCTAAAAAAGATTTAGTAACCCTATTCTTTAAATCCAACACACCCATATAAGGATTCAAATTCGAATCAATTTGTGTTTTGGATATAATGGTCTTGATTCCTTATACGGCTTCCAGCCCGATCACCCTTGTAGGCCCCAAATTTTCTTAAATATATTTATATATGAATACTCTTTTTTGAAAAATGTATGTAATCTTAATGCTAAGCCCAATTACCCAATTCATTTAAGCCCATTTTTATTAAAAGAAATATAAATTATACAATCCAAATCATAGCCCAATAAGCGCATTTAAAAATTCAATTGTACTACAACCAACAAAAAAAACCGTTTTACATAAGGCCCAAAATTTCTCTCTTTCGGCCCAAAATTTTTTAATTATTATCAGGGACAGACCTGAGTTAAATGGGTTTCAGGTTAAATTAGATTTCAGAAATTTCAACCAAGCCCGATAACCGACCTATATCTTTATTCGTTGCATCGGGTTCGGGTTTTTCGGGTGTTTGGGTTGCAGGTTATAGTTGAAAATGTCAGCCCTACAACATGAAATGGAAAAGGAAGGAGTAGAAGCTGGCTAGTCATTCTTGTGAACCATTGTCAGGCATTCTATAATGTGTCAGGTATATATCTATCTTTATTAATTCAGCAGCCCTGATTTTCCAGTGGCAACTAATTGTGTCATCTGATTTATTGTTTAAGGAGATGTTACAATTATTTATTTGGTATCATGTGCTTGAATATACCTGTCCTGATAACTTGTTTAAGAAGTGAATGAGATAAATAAACATACAAATAATGTTCTGCTTTATATCAGCTTCTATCGACTTCAGTAACTTGATTATATGATTTATTCTATGGGCATATTATCCATTTGAAGTTCTATATCAAGAGAATAATATATAGGCGACTTATTGACTACATGCTACGCCACTAAGGTGTACATGTTATGTTTGGTTAACCTATTTTTTAAGGAGTGAGCTTTCATTTAAAACTTTTTTATTATATAAAGACAATCTACAATTGTATCTCTACTTTATACTTTATTTAATGTAATTTGTTAATGCAAGTTAAATATGATAAAACCTCATTACAACTTTCATTGGAGTTTGGAATATAAAAGGTAATTTTAATGTTTTGAAATTTGTTTTTTAAATTGATTTATGCTAATTGAAGATTACATTAATAATAATGAGTTACCTTGGTTGAAAACTTGAAATAAATCTGTTTAGATATTTCTGTGAATTTATTGTAGTTGGAGATTTGTATTGAGTTTAAGCAAAGTTGCTTCTATGCCATATTTTTATTGGAATTCTAACATATTCATATTGTTTCTATGCTACCTTTTTGAGTTTCAAGACCATTTTGGCGTTTCTTTTGAGTTAAACATATGGTCATTCTAAGTTTATTTGCTTTAAACATTTGGTCATTCTAAGTTTATAAGAAATGTCATGTGAGGTGTTGCTATATTCAAACAATACCTTGGGATAAATAAAAAGTGTACTTTATGTATGCACACTTGATTTGGATAATAGAGTTATATGCCCACAATTTAGCGGTGTGGGCACAATGACCGCGTGCATTCACAACACGACATCGTTTTGCTAAGGGGTATTATTGTAATTTTAACGTCAAATCCAACCCTAATCCCCAATATCAATCTCTTATGTTTGCGCTTAGCGGCTCGTTAGTCACAATTTTCGCAACTCCATTGTCAGTGCACCGTCTTTGCGATTGCGATTGAAGGTAAATTTCTTTCCTAGCTGCACTCTTGATTGTTTTCTTTCTTGCTTTTAGAGTTGTCTTTATTGATTCTTTTAACTGCAACGGTTTGCCTTATTTGCTTTGGGGTTTAATGTTTGATCAATAAAATATACTATTTTGATACAAAAGCTATTTATTTGCTTATGGATCGATTTCAATTTACAAATCTTATACTTATGTAGCTCACTTAATTTGAGATTTTTCTCTTAATTGTTTGTGTGTGTCCTAATATATATAATTTCGTTAACGGTGGTATTTATGTGTAACGGTCGGTAGCGATGTAAGTTGGTTTGCAGAATGAGCAATTGTGATCTCTATGACAAGTTAAGGCTTTTAACACTTGTGATTCTTACATCAAAGCTGTAATTGTAAAGGGTCATGTAAACTTATGTATAAAGCAGGAGTTGCTACACTTGCACCTCTCCAAGGACATGATCAAGATGTTAGTTCTTGGAGGTGTTCCTTTAGGGTTTTGCATAGGAGTATATAGATTTATCTGGGGTCTTAGCTTCTGTTTTCTTTTGTTTGTCTTAGCTTCAGCCATGTGTTAGTGTTGTCTAGGCGTATAGACTTTTTAGAGGGGTGTATAACTTGCATAGGTGTTAAGTGCTTTTTTTCCGTCTCTTTTGCTCTTTTATCTATAGATTGTATAATTTAGTCATCTCTGTATCCACTATAAGTAGTTATGTATGGTTGTTTGCTTTTGATTCTCTTAGCTATATGTTGTGCTATCAAGATTGCTATATTGTACAAGTAAATAGGAACTTTTCCGAGCTGGGGGGCTCAACGGGTGTAGCCTCTCTATCCCCTGAGATAGAGGTAAGGTTTGCCCCATCATATCTCCCCAAACTATACCAAAAGTGGTACTGCTATGAGTGGGATTATACTATATGTTTGTTTGTTTTTGTTCGTTCTTGCAACATTTCGTAAAGTTCGATTAGTTTTGAAAATCATAGTATCCTATATAAATATATGGACTTTTTGTTTATCAAGAGCTTGAATAACTAGTTTTCTTCTAATCGTGTAGAAATGGCTGTGACAAGAAGCGTGACAACAAAGAAGAACCAAGACGAGTACCACAAGAAAAGGGCCAAGGCTTTGGAAGACATTGCTTCATCGCCATGGTCAAATCTAATGGATGATTTTCTTTTCTTAGTTTTATTGAGACTGGGAGTTACTGATTTCGCTTCATTTAGTGCTGTTTGCAAGCGATGGAGGTCAGTCGCAAACTCCAACAGGAACATGTTCATAGCAACGAGACAGCCCATGTCGTTATCTTTCTCTACCACTGTTTACAAGAAACATTGCTACTTAGAAGACATTGATAAGAGTAGAAAAATCAAGATCAATGTTCCTCATTGTATGGGCAGGACTTGTGTTGGAGTAACTTGTGGCTACTTAATATTACATGGAACAAAAGCCTATGATTTCTGGCTTGTGAATCCCTTCAGAAGACATGAGCTGCATTTTCCTCGTTACCTCGTTCAAGATCCAGCAACAGACATAAAGGGTATCCTTGTCTTTTCCCCTTCAATGTCAGGGTTGGTGTTTTTGGTCACACGGAGACCATTCAAGGAGTTAGAGTTCTGTTTAGCTGGAAAAGAAGCTGCTCGCTGGAAGCATATTTCCTGCAATTTCCCCATCCATGATATTCATTTTTTTCAAGGAAAGATATACACCCTAAACGAAGGTGGTCGTTTATTTGAAGTGCGATTCAGTCCTATACCCCATTTAACACTAGTTGAAGTTAATACCTTGAAGGGGGGCCTCGTACTTAATAAGTTAGTAAGTTGGGGTGAAAACTTGTATGTGATGGGAACTACTCCGGATGGTGATTATGGGACTTTGTTGCTAGATTTTGACCAAAAGAAGCCGGGGTGTTCGGTAAAGATGATAGATAAACATGCATTGTTTGTAAACATGTTGAAGTGTCGTGGTGTTGGTAAAGTGGGTCTGTGGGTTGACCCAGATGAACAATACAAGGAGTATGGGCACTTTCATGGCAATGTTAATCATATCGGCAAGGTGTTTCATGCAAACATGTGGTACTTCCCGCATGAGTGCTTTAGTGATGTTAACCGCGTTCTTGAGTGATCTATCGTTGGTTTTCTATGTGTTAAGGATGTTATCATGGACTAAACTTGTTTTTCGTTTCATGATTTGCATATCATCTAGATTTTCTCTATTTTTATGACATTTAGTTTTGCGTTTTATGAATGACCTGTTCTGTTATGATCTATGAAAGTCTTTGGATTCATATTATGCTTAAGAACAAAATTTATGGGTATAGGTGTATCTTCATGAAATCCTGGTTAATTATAAGAATGGGATCAAATTCCATATGGACCCAAACAATTATAAGAATGGGTCTTAAATATTTTCTTATGGCTCATACTTAGTTGAATAAAAAATATATATTTGAGAATGGGCTAAAATGGGTTACCATAAAAACAAATATACAGAACCTGCTCTGACCCAGCCCAAATCCATTGGACCCCGTCTAGTCTACTGGGTCATTGTCATTTGGTTCTCTTTGGAGGACTTGGTCCATGTCTAGGTTTTTCAGTTATTGGCTTATGATCTATGTATCACTTATTTATTTAGTGAAAGATGATTTGATCATCTCAATTGTGAGATGTCAATGCTAGGCCATTATTTCTATGCATAATAATAATGCTGTAGAAAATATGAATATCAAATAAAATTATATCTAGGTAAATAGAATCAATTTCTTGTTTGAACAGCTGATCACCGCAATTTCATTCCTGAGCACCCTGTATTATATATGACTAGGGGTGTGCAACGGGTACGACCCGGACCGGAACCGGTTCAAACCCGGAACTGTTTAGAAGAGATTTTCAAGCCCGGAACCGGACCATTTACACATGGGCCGGTCCGGGTTTTAAACGGGTTCTGGAACGGGTTCTAAACGGGTTACCCATGACACTGTTTTGCATGATTTTCTGGCCCATTTCTTGACGTCATGCACAAGTCAAAAAATGTGATTTTCTACATAAACATGTGATTTTATGCTTTAATAAACAAGTGTTGTACTATCACACCAGTATATGTGCTTATGTACTTTGCAAATTGAAAATAAAAAATCTCAAACCTGTTGATGTGAACATGCACAATTCATCCTAACAAACAGGAGGCTACAAACAATTTAACCAAAAAACTAATGCAATTCACATGGTTACATGATATTACAAAGTACAATGTTTCAAAAAAAAATGTTTAAACCACAAAGGCATAAAGCTATTACGAAGAATAAAACATTAATTAATATGGTAAGTTGTATACGAATAAGTATTATTGTAGGGGTATGGTACTAAAACCCGGTTCTACGCGCCAAACTTCAAAGGTTGGGAATCATCAGATATTATGAGGATTCCCAACCTTGAAGTTTGGCGTGTAGCCATGTGGGATATTATGAGGATTCCCAACCTTGAAGTTTGGCGTGTAGCCATGTGGGATATTATGAGGATTCCCAACCTTTGAAGTTTGGCGCGTGGCCTGATGCGCGCATGCACGGCGATGGAGTGGTGACTCGTGAGTGCGCGTGCATGGCTGAGGTCTCTTGCGCCAAACCCAGATGGTGGTTTCCGCGGCGGCATATGCACGGCTGCGGAGTGAGAATCCGCGGAGCCGCGTACATGGCGGCGGAAATCTGGTAATTTCTGGATCTGCAATTTTAGAGTCAGACCTGCAACTTTGGACCTAAAATCCAGGTCTGTAATCTAGACCTAGATCTGTAAATCAGATCTGGACAGATCTGAAGCTCGGAGCAGATTTAAAACCATCACAGATCCGGAGACCTGATCATTTGAATCAGGCCGTTTCTTCTTGCCCAGATCTGGAAGCCTTTTTTTAGATCTATGGATCTTTTTGAGCTTTAATAGAACAAGCCTTGAAGCTTTTTTCTGTAAACTTCCAGATCTGGGTTTTTCCTGGGAGAGATCCGACAGCCGAGATGAAGATCGAAGGGCAGTTCGTTGCCGTCCCACGGATGGCGCCAATGTCGAAGCACGAAATGAATCTAACCTGATCCATGACGATGTTTCCACGGATTTTGAGATGAACGAACCACGTCTTGATCTTCTTCATCAGCTGTGCTTGAGACCTGCGATGTTAAGACCTGCGATGGCTTTATGAGGGTGTGGAGGTGACTGCTAAGATATCCTGAGGATTTCTTGTTCACAGACACAAAAAGTGGTGGTGGCTCTTATTGAGCATGACCTCTAATAAGGAGGTGGAGACCTCCTTATATAGAGAGTCTCATGGCCACCATCATGGTACCCTAATGGGCCTAGCCCAATTAGGGTTACCTCCACAAAACCCCCTCAGCCCAATAACATTGTATTAGTCCATGTAATAAAATAAGCCAAACATAATAGATTTAGGGTCGTAGAACCGGGTTTTAGTACCATACCCCTACAATTATGTCACATGAATAAGCGGATCTTGAACGTGAAAATATAATATTATGCCATATAATGTTAATCAACATAAACTTTAGGCAAATGAGAGGAGAAGAAGTGAAAGATTGCTTCTTATATTAAGATTTAACCAGAGAAAAATTGCTTTGCGGGTTCGCGGGTTCCATCATTGTTCCGCCGGGTACGACCCGGACCGGACCGTTTCCCGTTTAGATGAAATTTTCAAACCCGGAACCCGGACCGTATATGGAATACGGGTTTGTTCCACGGGTTTGGCGGGATGGGTTCACAGGTTTGACGGGTGTGACCCGTGAAATGCTCACCCCTATATATGACTAGTACCAACGCGTAAAAAAAGAGTTGTTGGGCCCTATTTAATGAAACAAGCATGGTATAGGTTGCACTATATATAGTATAGTGCAACCATACGCATGCAACATAACCTTTTGCAATATCCTTATCATATCTATATAACCAGCTCTTTCCTCTTTCTCTCTTCACGGCAAATAACAAACACCACCAAGATCTCGGTTGCTTACTAGTGATTTCCGCTAGCTAGTAAGTGAGATTGATTCAAGAATGTGTTGTTAGATCTGGTTACGGGACCTACAATTGGTATCAGGCTCTACTAGTTGTAGTTCTTGAGTCACAACCTTGAATTTTGGTCTTGTATGTGTGTTTGAGAAGTGTTTTCTTGCAAAACTTTTGTGTTCACGAGTTTTTAAAGTTGTTTTGGGTTTACCGAGTGTTGTTACAAGATTCGAGTTGAAGGTGTGTTTAAGGCTGTTACTCGAGTTTGTGTTTGTGTTGGAAAGTTCAAAAGTGGTAAAAGAGCGTTCGTCGTCAAATATGTACGTGAAAAAGTGATTTTGGAAGTTACTGAAATTCCAATCGGATCGAATTCAGTTCAAATCGAATCGAGTCTCTACACTCGATTCGATTCAAATTCCATTTGACTCGATTCATTCTACTCGACTCAGATTCAGTATCACTCGTTTCAATTCAATTTTTTCGATTCGACTCATTTGACTCAACTCGATTCCCTTAGACTCGATTCAGTTCAAATTTGTTCGACTCGATTAAATTCGTATTCAGGTTGATTCGTTTATACTTGTCCAAAACAACTTTCTGTTCAAGTGTTTGATCTTCTAACTTAAGTACAAGATGGAAAACGATCCGGATCTATTGAAGAACTGTTTGATGTTAGAGAATGAGGCTGGAACCACTACAAAACCTCCAAAACTAATGACATTTGAAAGTAATTTTGATGACTTCAACTGGAGGTTCAAGAACTATATAAAAATGACTGATCTTGCTCTCCTTAGATCCATTGAAATAGGTCCTCACAAGCCTATGACTTTGACACCCGAGGGACCTATTGATACTCCCATTGAAGGCTATGGGGAAGATGACAAGAAGATGATTCTTGAAGATCAAAAGGCATATGAAGTCTTGCGTGTGTGTCTATCAGCCAATATTGCTCAAACTTTGAGAGACCACACATCTGCTAAAGGACTCTAGGATGCACTTGCTGAGAAGTTTGAATGAAACTTGAAGATGAGAAACAACAAAAAGGCCATGTTGAAGGGTGAATTCAAGATGTTCAATCATGTTCAGGGAGAGACTGTTTGAAATCTCATTGGGAGATTTGAGAAATTAATCACAAAGATGGGAAGCGCATGAATCGACACTGACCAGCCAAAGATAAATTACAAGCTGCTGAACTCATTATCTTACATATAGAATAGCAGTGTTATCACCATCAAGTGAACAACAAATTTGAAAGTCATCTCTCTGCAAGACTTGATCTCTACCATCAAGTCATTTGAGATGGATGACAAGCTTAGACTAAACAACCTTGTGAGTTCTCTTAATCAAGCTGGGACTGCTACAGGTTTTGGAATCGGTTCTGCCTTCCTCAGTCAAGAACATCGGACAATTCATCCGGTCAATGGATTAAAAGCATATTCTGCTCAACCTGCAAAAAAAACACTGCATTCAAGTCTACTGCAAGTCAGCCAGCATCATCTAGTTCAAATTCATTCCAAGAAGAAGTAAACAAAGAAGTTGCAAATTGAGATAGAAGATAAGAATAGAAATAAGTTAAAAAAAGGTATTAAAGTTGCATAATTGAACAAACCACGAGTATGAAAATAACACTTAGCTCAAAATAGGAAATAATAAAATAAACGAAATTACCAATTTACCCCTGACTTAATGGACAAAATAAACGGGGTTAAAAAAAGTATTAAAATGACAAGTTTTAGAAAAGTGAGGTAGTCATTTGCAATGAATTCAAAAATAATACTAAAGTTTCATAATTTGACAAACCATGAGTACTAAAATGACACTTAACTCAATGACCAAGCTCGGAACTCATTTATCGAATAAAGTAAAATATAGGTTCAAATTCGTGGGATTTTAATTTTAATATACTCTTAACCGAAAGTTGAAGCTTTGAAATCTGAATCATTCGGCGTGCTTCTGTTGCTCTTGACGACCAACTCAAGTTTCGATCCATAAATAATTCCTTCCACTATATACATGCGTACTATTTATCAGTCTGTCAATGAAGTGAGTGCTTATTTCACAACTAAAATTAGTAAATCAAATTGTTATTGAATTAATCAATTCTTTGTTATCTTAACCGAAATATTACAAGATAGAAAACCGAAAACTGATAAAGAACTAGAAGGAGCATGGGAAGACAGAATCATTGAATATGAGATGAGAAGAGAAGCCAAACATTCTAACAATATTCATTCATGCCATACTCTCTCTTCCTCACGCCTTATATCAATGATGTTTCTTCAATTCATTCTCGTTGGGCCTAATTACTTCTTTTGACTTGGGCTGTCTATCTTGACTTGGGCAGCCAAATGGGCCTGAATAAGTGTTCATAACATTACTCCCCCCTTTCAAATTCACGTTGTCCTCAAGGTGTAAGGTTGGACTAGAATTGCCTAGGTGAAGGTGACTAAATTTGGCGGATTACAGTCATAAAGAGCGTCAAATGATTTAATGTTAGGAACCCACTACGCAAAAACTGTTTCAATCAAGTCCGCGAATGGTGAGAGGCGGAGTGGTACTGGGCAGAGACTGCTGCCAATGTCTTTAATTGATGCCATGTGACCCATAGAACCATCACAATGAACATGAAGAACAAACACCAGTGGTTGTAGCTTTTTAACACCTTCTACAACTTTGGTTAACAGGAGGATTGTTGTGAATGATGTTTGGTGGCAGTTGAAAGTTGAAATTTTGCTGTAAATACACAACCCTTTATTGTGGACCACAAAAACTTGTGACTCCAATGTATCAGTAGTATCCAAAGTACCAATTTTGATCACAATGTGATTTTTCTCCACAATGCCCATTTGCCCCACGTGAGAGTTGAATGTTGTGGGCCCTAATGGCGTTGTTCTAGTGTTGGCAACAATATTATCTTTAGTCATAAAAGAGAGCGTTTTATTGGTCTTTTGATTGGTTGACTTTGGATGCAGTTTAACCTTTGGTTGACTTGGATATACGGGGGTGTCTCTTTTCATATTTCTATGTGAACAAAAATGGCATGTGTATACCATATGATGATGGTTGGTTGTGAACTGAAGCAAACAATTTATCGATTTTGATTTCAAGGCGCTTTGAACACAGGGAAGCTCTATCGCGTTGTAGCTTGGTGAAGTACCCATTGGCTCGTGAACATAGTCATGCGGTGCAACAACTTTGATGAATATTACACTGAGAGAATTCTGAATTGAACTTATACCCACCCTCAAAAGTTTATTTTGCTGCTTATTTAATCTACTAGCAATCCCACCATAACTCACAGATCCAAATCGTTGAATAGCAACAATAGTATGTCCTAATGCAGCAGCATATCCACTACTACTAGCTCCAAACTTATGCATAACTTGCTTACCAGCGTGCCATTCAGAATTTTTGCCAAAAGCATCCAAGAAACCATAGTTAACTGTAATGCAACAACTCATTTCCAGCTTGAGAACATGAATATGTACCTCATTCGTCCTCACAATGTTCTCAGCATATCTGGTCATCTAAAATAACCGGAATGTCAAAAACTCGGTGCGTAAAACTCGATCTATTTAATTGGTTCTTGATATCTTGTGTAATATACCCTAATTCATTCCATATTAACATAAAATCTTGATCACTGTTACCTACCTTCTTATCTCCCCAAATACTACCACCTGGGTCATATGTCAACTTTATAGAAATACAAGCATGAACAGAATGAACCAAATTCTGTACCGTATGAGCCTTAATAGCAATGGCAAGTTCCGAAAGGAAATTACTAGACTCAAACAAATCCACACCAATATGTTCAAAGATTATAATAGTGTGATTATAATAAAGCCTCATAATTAAATACGGGCCACGATCAGCATCGTAAGTCCTTGCTAACCACTTAGCCCCAATATTCAAACAAGAGCCGACAAGGAATTTAAGAAAGCTACCAATATTATCACGAGGTACACGAATAACTGCAATATTAGTGGATGGTGTATGAGGTGGAATTTTAATAAACCGATCAAGCATATGCGAATTATATACCTGCTCTATATAATCGAAGTGAGTTGTCGTCGCATCACGGACCACTGATTCTGTCATATCAGCTGGCAATCCAACATCAACCAGAATCAATTCCTTTCCGACTCTATTTGGTTGAACCGATAGGTTACCAACACCAAATCGATGAGTAATGTGAATAATTTGAGTAGAATAAGGCGTGAAAACAACAATGGGACCGGGATCAAAACCAAAAGTAGCAATAGTATTATGCTTTGCACAAACAGCGGTAACAGAGGGTGGTGTAGTAACAAAACTTAAATCAGTGGCTTGCAATTTACCAACAAAAGGTGAATGACAGCGAGCAGCTACCATAGCAGAACTCCAAAACTGGAAATTGAGTGTACTAACAGCAGGGGTTATGGATTTCCAAGGCGATACCTGAACATGATTCGCGATCAAACCCGGTTTCCATGCAAATTAGTGAATAACTATTGAGTCAACACAAGAATCAATATCATAAATGTTGGTTTCTACCATATGATTCTCCTTTGAATCATCTGCCAAGATTAAATTTAGACATGATTTAACATGTGCAAGCCCGAAAAAAGAATTTGATAAGTCTATTTGAACATTCAGTACTCCTAGTGACACATGAACATCAACCATGGAGTCAGATTGAATTTCGATATCTCATCATCTATGGTTTCATATTCGGCACCGATAGTTTTAGTTGCAATGCGATCAAGCATTTCATCAAATACCTGAGAGCATTCTGTGAATAACCAAATTGATGCACAAGAGACACTATGAAAGCTGACCATTCCGTGTATTGATAAAAACTTATCCACATGGCTGCCTCATTATAGAAACAATTAAGCACATAAGGGAACCGATCTATGTCATGAATCCGATAGTAAGTGAAATACCTTTCAGCATATGCGAGCCATTTATCTGGATGTACACTAGTAAATTGAGGTAAAACTGATGCTGGATCATACATACCTAATTCCGGAGCAGATAACACATCATTTGGTAAGTTGCTAAGCTCAATTGGATGTGGAATTGGAAATTGAGCTAGTTGACTGTAAATCTCCTCAAGCAAAGCATGGCGTTCTGGTAGGGTGAGCAATTGCAGATCATCATCTGAAGCCATCTGTGCTAAGGAGCAATGAAAGCACCAATGAAGTAAACGGTTATTTCACAACTAAAATTAGTAAATCAAATTGTTATTGAATTAATCAAATCTTTGTTATCTTAACTGAAAGATTACAAGATAGAAAACCGAAAACTGATAAAGAACTAGAAGGAGGATGGGAAGGCAGAATCATTGAATATGAGATGAGAAGAGAAGCCAAACATTCTAACAATATTCATTCATGCCATACTCTCTCTTCCTCACACCTTATATCAATGACGTTTCTTCAATTCATTCTCGGTGGGCCTAATTACTTCTTTTGACTTGGGCGGCCAAATGGGCCTGAATAAGTGTTCATAACACTGTCTGTCTGTAATTAATATGAATATGAACCCTTTGATTGATTCTAAAAATGGTTTAACCCTATGCATTCAATCCAAAATGATTTGATTGATAATCTGATTGAACATGTTTGACGAGAGTGTTGATTTTAGTTTCTTCAGATGAAGAATTTTACACAAACTGAAATTTATGTCAGCATGCTTTATATGTATTCTTTTATTTATTTCATATTTTGATGCACCAGTTTTCAGTCAATCACTTCTTTAGCAGTTATTGTCAAGAATTGAATGGTACGAATGTAATTGAACAGAAAAATAATTAAGAACCTAGCTAATGGTTCATACAATAATATACAGAGCCGAATTAAGAACCCAATGGTTTGTACGAGGGATTGATTGTTGTTGTAAATATATTTATTTCTTTGAATCTTCAACTAGCAGCAACAGCCCCCGCTTTCCCTCATGGAAAGGAAATAGCAGTCAAGGAAATAAAATTAGAAGAGAGAGTCAAAAGGATAAGCTTACTAACTAAATTGAATAAAGAGTCATTTTAACAGTTATTGAACGCTGTCTTCATCCAGAACTAATTCATACAGAGGTTCGTAACAATTGTGTGATTGTAATTTAGGGTGTTTGGAATTCTGTGTTAAATTTTTTCTCTTATGTGTAGAGACTAAGATGGTGCAAAGAGAGACAATAATCATAGTTATGCATGCAAGGGTTTCAAGTTCAACATTGAACTTCCACAATGATGTCATGGTAACTTGTTTTTACTGCTGGGGTGATTTTAGGGGTGTTTAACAAATCGAATTTTGAATTCTAATTATTCGAATTTTGAAGCCGGATTTGAATTTGAAATAGATTCGACAAGCTCGATTCGAATTCAAAATAGGTAATTCAATTAAAGTTTGAAATACAAAATTGAATCGAATTCGAGTGGATTCATTTCAAATTCAGTAAAAAAATATTATTATTTTTAGTTCTAATTCAAAACCACTGCTCATTGAATTTTATTAACAAACATATACCATTTTATAAAACTAATAAACTATTTAAAGTTGAAAATTTCTAAATATTCAATGTGGTAACATCCATTCACATGTTCAGAGCAACTGAAAAAAGTAGTGTGTTAATTACTAAAATGTTGAACTTCCAATTGATAGTCTTTGGAACTTAAAATTTCTGTAATATATATGCAACAAAAATAAATGCATTATTTGAATTTCGAATCGAATTGAAACTCATGAATTCGTATTTGGTTCGAAATTTGACAAATGAAATCGAATCGAGTTGAATTCGCATTTTTAACATCCAATTTGAACCTTGAAATTCGAATATGATTCGACTTGAATTTCTAGTTTTTCAAGTCCGATTCAATATTTAACACCCTAAGTGATATAGCCATCTTACCAACAACAAAGTAATTGGGATTTTTTAAAATTTTATGTTATTTGGTCTTTTTGTTTAAGTTTGTAAAAGTGACTGCATGTTTAACTGAATCAATTACAATGAAGGGGAACCTCAAGCCTCAATATATACTGGAAAAAAACCTAGAGAAACATATTTCAGGCCTACGGGCCATATACTAATAAAATCTAATAATAACTATAATCAGCATAGTTCATGAAACATACGAATATTCTGATGTATCTTCTTTTTAAATTATTTGATCTTTATTGGATGTCACGAGTATTTTATCATTTTTTTGTTTTGCAATGAAATGGAACAGCAGGATCAAACAACCAACAAGAAATTGAGCCAGAACCATTGTTAAGTATTCTATAATGTGTCAGGTATATATGTATCTTGACTAATTTAAACAGCATGATTTTCCAGTAACAATTCTGTCTTCTGATTTATTTGTTTTGGAGATGTTACAATTTGTTGTGTATCTGTCCTGATAACTTGTTTAAGAAATGAACGAGATAAGCATATAAATATTAATGTTCTGGTTTATAAGATATTATATCCACATCAACTTATATAGACTTCAGTAACTTGATTGATTATATATGATCCATTTTTTCCCCTATGGGCATATTACATATTTGAAATTCTCTGTTAAGAGAAAATTTAGGCGGCTTATTAATCTGTTATGTTATATGAAGACAATGTATAATTTCATCTCTACTTTATGCATTACTAAATGAAACTTATTGAGTTTTCATGTACTAATAATACAAGTTAAAAATGTTAAAATCTCATTAAAACTTCAATTAGGACTATAAGAAGTATGTTTGAAACATAAAAAGGTAATTTTAAAGTTGAGATATGTGCTTTATTGCAGATTTATTCTATTGGAGATTACACTAAAAAGAGTGAGTTACCTTGGTTGAAATAAATTCTGTTTTGAAATTTATTTACTTTTAAAAAATCTAAATGATGGCTCATGGATTATTGCATTTGGAGATTCGTATTACGTTCAAGCAAAATTGTTTCTATGCTATGCTATCTTTTTATTGGGTTTCTAACATATCCAAACTTACTAAACTGGAAGGATACTCTTTGTGTACTGTTTGGTGAATCTGTAATGTTTTATTTGGTGAGGAATAAGAACCACCAATAGATGATGTGCCTTTGACTTTCAAAACCATTTTGGCGTTATTTTAGCTTAAAAATTTTTAGGCTTCTATAGTCCGAAATCATTTCTGGTTTATAGGATATGTCGTCTGAGGTGCTGTTGTGATACATGAAAAGTCTACTTTATGTATGTACACTTGGTTTGGCTGCACGCACACACTAAAGAAATTTAGTGATGTGGGCGCATTGATCGCTGCAATCACGACATGACATCGTTTTGTTAAGGGGTATTATTATTTCCATTTCGAATCCAACCCTAGTTTCTCATCTCACTCTCTTATATTTGTGCTTAGCCGCCTCGCTAATCACAATTGTCTAGACCCCACAACTCCAATCTCGGTGCAGCGTCTTAGCGATTGCATGTAAATTTTCTTTACTAGCTTCTTTGTTGTTTGTTTCCTTTCTGTTTGTTGAGTCATCTTCCATAGATGTTTGTTAATTAGATTTGTTCGCCCTTACTTGATACAAAAGTTGCTTTAGTTACTAATGGATTCCGTTTACAAATCTGATATCCCTACACTAACCTGATTGGTTAGATTAAGCTCATCTGATCTGAGATTTTGCCCTTAATTGCTTCTGTGTGATCTACTTCATGTAAATTTGTTAATTAACAGCGGTATTTATGCGTAACAATTTGTAGCGTTGAAAAATGAGTTGTTGCATGTTGATTTGTATGGTGAGCTAACGCTTTTAAAGTTTTAATTCTTGTGATTCTTATATCAAACTGTCAAATCTGTAACGATTTCCACATAGGGAGATTTGTTGCCAACAACTATTGAACATGGAGTTTATTTTGCCAATTTTACTTTTCTAAGCAGTTAGAAGTCAACACCCATCCCCTATCAATGTTGTAGAGGCCTATAGGCTTTAGGGTCATGTAAACATGTGGATTGGGGAGGATTTTGGGGAGTGTATAGATCTGTCTTTAAGTCTTGTCAAAGGTCCTTAGCTTTTTCTATACTTTTATTTGCCTTAGCCTTAGTCTTGCCTTAGCGCTGTCCGGGTGCATAGACCTTTTATAGTAGTGTATACTACGTGCATACAGATAGTGCTTAATTTTATGTCTCTTTGGTCTGTCATCTGTAGCTATTATAGTTTGCTCATCATTATTTGTTAGCGGGAGTTTTAAACTTCCACTATAAGTACTTTTGTATGGTTGTTTGCTTCTGATTCTCTTAGCTACATTTTATGTTATCTGGATTACTCTACTATATGCACATAATAAAAGCTTGTTGGGGAAAAAGAGGGGGGGGGGGGGGGGGTTGTTTCTGCTCCGTCTTGCAACATTTTGTAAAGTTTGATTAGGTTAGAAAACCATAGTGTCTCTATATAATTGTATGGACTTATCATTTACCAAGAGCTTGAATAATTAGTTATCTTTTAATCATGTAGAAATAAATGGCTGTTACAAGGAGTGTCACAAGAAAGAAGCAGCAAGATGACTGCTGCAGAAAGAGGGCAAAGGCTGAGGAAAAAAATTGGTTCATCACCATGTTCACTTGTTATGGACGAAATTATTTTTCTAATACTCTTGAGACTTGGAATTGGCGATTTTGCATCGTTTGGTAGTGTTTGTAAGAGGTGGAGGTCGATCCCGCTCTCCAGCTGGACAATGTTCATGGCAAGGAGACTACCCATGTCAATATCTTTCTCTACCGTTGCTTACAAGAAATATTGCTACTTGGAAGAGATTAATGAAAGGATTAAATTCAAGATCAAAGTTCCCCATTCTAGAGGCAGGACCTGCGTAGGAGTAACTTGTGGTCACTTAATATTGTATGGAACGAAAACCTGTGATTTCTGGCTAGTGAATCCTTTCACAAAGCATGAACTCCATTTCCCTCGTTACCCAGTTACTGATCCAGAAAAGGTAAGGGGCGCCCTTGTCTTTTCCCCTTTCATACGCGGGTGGGTGTTCGTGGTCTCACCAGGACCATTCAGTAGAATGTCGTTTGTTTAGCTGGAAAAGAAGCTTGCTGGAATCATCTTTTCTTCAAGTCCCGCATCCTCGATATTCATTTTTTTCAAGGAAAGATATATACCCTAAATGTAGGTGGTCAGTTATTTGAATTGCGACTCAATCCTAAACCTAGCTTGATATCAGTTGAAACTAATATCTTGAAGGGGGACATATTACTTCCAACACTTGCAAATTGGGGTGAAAATCTGTATGTGTTGGGCTACTTTCCAGAACTTGGGTATGGGGCTTTGAGAGTACATTTTGACCAAATGAAATGAGTGTGTCCGATGAAGACGATAAAAAAATATATATTGTTTGAAAACAAGTTGAAGTCTGGTGATGTTGGTAAAATAGGTCTATGGTCTGACCCACGCCAACAGTATGAGAGGTTCGGTTGCTTTCATGGCGATGATATAGTTAAGGATGAAGTCAAGTTTTTTGATGCAAACATGTGGTACTTTCCTCATGATTGCTTGAATGATAACAGCCTACAGGAGTGATGTATGATTAGTTCTATATGTTTTTAAGAATATCATGGTGCACCAAACTAGTTATTTCTTCATAATTTGTTTATTTTCTGTATTCTCTTTTTTATGACATTTATAACAAGTTTTGTGAATGATCTGTTTGATTTTATTCAATGAAACTCTTTGGATTCATACCATATTTCACTATGCTTCAGATTATGAGTTATAGGCTTCATTCAGGAACACAGGGCATGGAACTCATTAAGAACTTACGGATTCATTTTATAGACCTTGGAAGAGGGCCAATAGGTGGATGAGCCTTCCCCTTTGCTCTCCAAGACTCTACGAGCGAGTACCTCTACTATCTACCACCAAGGTCGAGTGAACTTGTAAGGGTATTTATTGACAACAACTTCCCAGAAGTGAAGCCTCAAGCCTTTGTAAAGAGATCATCAGGATCAAGCAAGGAAAAAAGGGAAGTTTTACACACTTATTGCGAGAGATTCAATAGGGTGTGTGCTTGATGCCCCACAACATTAGGCTTGTAAACAAACCGGACGATGGTCTCTACACTTATCGACCGCCACCACCACCAAACATCCTTTTCTTTCATTCCCTCACAATAGTCCATTCTATTCCGCTTCTCAGTCTTACATAACTGTAGGTCCAAGATACGGGATCAAACAACGTGTTCTTGGATCAATCTCCTTAAGAGTTAGCGGAGATCACTCTTAAGTAAACCGAGATCTTGGATCTTGTTGGTGTTGTTAAGAACCGGTTGAAGTGAGAAAGGAGAGGGAGCAAGGAGTTGGTGAAAAGATAAGATAAAGTGTTTAAAATGTTAACTTTTAAAATGAAAAAGAAGTTATAAACTTGGATAGTTTACAAATTGTACCCATATAGTTTGCAAACTGTTTAACTTTTAAAAACTGTAAACCTTGGAGTTTCGTTAAGTGAACAAAATGAATAGAAAACGAACGAACGATAACCGTAAATTCTCTTGAATATTATATTAATGATAAACGACAAACAAGAATACATTGAAACGACAAAACGGGTCGGTTTAACGAATACGAATACAAATAAAAATAAAAAAAATGATGAATGTCACATGAGGCTTGGTCCAGTAGTAGATTTCATAAGGAGTCTTGTTTAGACATTTGTTTAGCAACGCACGATTCTAAATGAAGCAGGCTGCATTAATAGCTTCACCCTAGAAAAACAATGGACGCTTTGAGTATGAGAGCATCGTTCTAGCAGCTTCGATTAGCTTTCAGTTGCGTCGTTTAGCAACTCTGTTTTGTTGTGGAGTGTGTGGAGCACTGAACTGGCAATCAATCCCCTTTGAACAGAAGTCATCAACACCCTTGTTGCAAAATTTGATTTCATTGTCACTTCGGATACACTTGACTCGCTTGACGGTTTGATTCTCAACAAGCATCATGAATCTGATCCAAAATTGTGCGGTTTCATCGTTGTGCCTTATAAGGAAAGTCCAGCTGAAACTTGAAAAATCATCAGTAACAACAAGAAAGTAGGCTTTTTGGCTTAGTGCCTGAAGTTGAATGGGACCAAATAAATCCATGTGTAGCAGCTGAATAATGAAATCAATAGAATTTATAGTTTTGGGCTTGTGTTGCTTGCATTTAAAGCAGGAAATACATTTTTGGCAAGAGAAACATTTAACAGGCAAACCCCTCACATGCTCACCTTTTACTAAATTGTTTAAATTCTTGAAGTTGACATGACCCGGACGTTGATACCAAAGAGATGAAGCAGTTCTATGTGAATAAGAACTTCTCATATCTAATATATAAGCATCATTATGCCTCAGAGTACGCATCAATACCCAATCTTCAGGGACTTTGAATCCTGGCTTCAAAATCAAGCATTAATTTTTCGTGAATAGGGTGGAGAATTTCTTGTCACGGATCTGAGACACATTGAGAAAGTTGTGATTGAGTTGCTCCACCAACCTACGATGGAATGCCGGGGCGCGAGCTGTTGGTTCACAGCTCACAAGACACTATCATGCTAAAGTTATATGATAATATCTAATTTATTTATTAAAATCCAACCAAGTACACATGTCTTAATCAATTAAAAATAAAACCAAAACAATTAAAATAATAACATATTGTCTTTTTATTAATAACCTAACGTCTTTTCTGAACCATCAAAAAAATAACCTACAATGTAAGGCCCCGTTACCGGTAGCCCTACTTTCGTGTTGGATTTACTCATAAACACAGTTCTAAATATCAGAGTTAATTAAAACATTCGCGGAATATAAAAGCTTTCATAAAACACGTCTTGTCTTAAAACATCATTTTGTCTTTCAAAATAAACAAAACATTAAACTTAAACGTCTTGAGTCTTCCGATGTCAGCCTCTTATTTAGTGCCACGTGTCTCCTCAAGCGAGCTGCCTCATCCTATTCACCTGCGTGCATACTAAAAGTCAGCTACGCTGAGTGAGTTCTAGTTAATCATACACTATGCAATACACATAAACTTATATTCTTTCATTCATACTTTCATACTTTCATACTTTCATACTTTCTTTTGTATTAACTTACTTTCATATCTTACGTTATAAAGAGCATTACGCCCTACATTCCTCGAGTATTATTAGGGCTCGGTACCCTCCTTCCTCGAGTATTATTAGGGCTCGGTACCCTCCTTCCTCGAGTATTATTAGGGCTCGGTACCCTCCTTCCTCGAGTATTATTAGGGCTCGGTACCCTCTTTCCTCGAGTATTATTAGGGCTCGGTTCCCTCTTTCCTCGAATATTAGTAGGGTTCGGTTCCCTAGTTCTCGAATATTAGTAGGGTTCGATTCCCTCTTCGTTACCGTACATCCATCATTTCCTGCTTTTATTAACTTTATCACATTCATACACATAAGCATACATCTCATACTTACCTTATACTTAGCGTCACAACCTGACAGTACGTGCAATATCCGAAGATCGTTCACGTACCGTCAAGCCATCATTCATACATTTCACATTATTCACATAAGGCATACACTTATCTCTTAGGATAAGCGTATTAACAAACATATTGAGTATGCACACAGCCCCGAAAACATGACATATAATTGGGGCTAGAAACTCACCTGAATCCTGTTACGCTCTCCGTCAATAGTTATTCCCTTCTTGAGCTGTGCACGGCTAACTGTATAATATTTACACGTATCAATTAACTACTACTACTCATGTTGTATTTCTATCTTTATATGACCCACAACGAACGGGGGTCCGGGGGCAGCGCCCCTGGCAGCGGGGTCTAGGGGCGGCAGCCCCTAGCAAGGTCCAAGGGGCAGAGCCCCTGGCTGGGGTCGAAGTTAATTTATTTTCTAAGCGAACTTAACTTTGGGCGAAGTTAAACCTTAGGCGAACTTAGCTTTAGGCGAAGTTAAACCTTAAGCGAACTTAGCTTTAGGCGAAGTTATCAGTTAGGCGAACTTGGCCTTAGGCGAAGTTATCAGTTAGGCGAACTTGGCCTTAGGCGAAGTTATCAGTTAGGCGAACTTGGCCTTAGGCGAAGTTATCAGTTAGGCGAACTTGGCCTTAGGCGAAGTTATCAATTAGGCGAACTTAGCTTTGCAGCGAAGTTGTCATCAGGCGAACTTAGCTTTGCAGGCGAAGTTCATCAGGCGAACTTAGCTTGCAGGCGAAGTTGTCATCAGGCGAACTTAGCTTTGCAGCGAAGTTGTCATCAGGCGAACTTAGCTTTGCAGGCGAAGTTCATCAGGCGAACTTAGCTTGCAGGCGAAGTTGTCCAGCTGCAGGTACTATTCGTCCTTAAATCCCTTAATCATCTTCGTTTCTTAACCAAATAACTCGATTTAGGTATCCACGGAATCGTCTGACCAGCGCCTACAAACCCCAACCATCAAATCGACCTAACATCGATGTTTAAAGGTTGCGATTTAGGCATATAGGTTACGGGTTTTTTTTATCAATCGATTAACCCATCAAGTCATATCCATTTTCAGTAAGTTTAGCTTTGTTGGATTCGTTTTTACCATACAAACACAGATCTATCATTTCTATACTAATCCAAACCTAAACGAACAAGTTCTCGATATAAACGTACCGTAAATGAGTCGAACTACGAACACGAGCTGGTCTTATTGCTTTGGTTCGTCACGACGATCTAGCACCAACGAGCTCGGGTCCTCGCCTTTGGATCTTGGTTCGGGTTGTGTGTGTTTTGGAGTGTGTAGAGATTAGGATGGATAAATGGATGTAATGGAAAGGATTGGGGTTTAAGGGGGTATTTATACTCCCTTAAGCCCATGGACCGAAGACCCATATTTCCTTTTGGTCCATATCTAATCCCATCTAATTATCCTACTAAGTCTTCATATTTTGCTATTATTATTATCGTTCCACTAACTCGTTTATTTCACCCGACAAAATAATATAATAAATATTACTTTAGAAATTTCGGGATGTTACATACAATATGCGTACAAAATATATACATTTGTCAGCGACACATGTTGAGTAAGTAATCACCAGATTTTTGATGTAATAGTATGATATAATAATAAATAAGCAAATTAATATCGTGAGTATCAACAACTAAATGATAAGCAAATAATTAGTGTTAGTTGACCATTGCTAAGTGAATCGGGCTATGGCTACTGTGACAAAACAAATTCAAATAAGGGTGTCAGTTAACCATTGCCTAGATAATCGGGCTCCGACCACTAAGACGGCGTATGATCATACTTTAATGTGATTATAATGGACCTATTTGAATGCGATAAATAAACAAGTAAGCAAATAGCATATAACATTCAATTGATCAACAACACAATATTTGAGATTTGCAAGTGATGTAATTAAGATATATAAAAGTATTATAAGTTACGTATAAGGTCCCCAAAAGGATTAAACGAATAAACCAGAGAAAGAATAAACAAGCAAAGTTAACGCGACGAGTGGTAAACAGACCTGAGACTTATACAACATAAAATATAGTCAAAATCGAGAACATAACCGCTAGAATCAATCCAAACGGATGTGTAGAACTCCAGTTTGAGATTTTCAGTAAATAAGCGAGCTGGTACTGTTCAGAATCCGAACTCTGAGTCGGGAGTCAGGCTCTGAATAGTACACTAAAAATTTCAAAACAAACATAAAAGTCTCTTGGATTGAAAGCTAATTCCGATCAAAAGATATGATAATTGAAAAACCATTAAAATTGACTTTTATTCCCTAAAACGAGTCGGAAAGCAATTGACCGACAACACCCCATCAATCATTAAAATTGATTGATGGCTTTTGTTAGTTAGATAAAAACCAACGTTTTTCATGAAGACAACTTACCCTGGAACATAAAGGAAAGATGGGACAAGACAAGTCAAAGAGTCTTGAACACTAAAGTCCAACTGTAGATGAAAGAACTTGAAAAATCTTTATGAAATTGATAAAGGAGAAAGGGAATTTCGAGATTAGGAGATGTGGCTGATGTTTAAGTAGTTTTTAGGGTTTAGAACGTGTCTTGATTAAATATTAAAGGTTAAAACTTGTTTATTAGATAAACAACTCGATTAGGAAACGAAATAATCAATAAATGACAAAATCGAGTATACTAACTCAAAGATTCCGGCTTGGACAACAAGAAATAGAATTGGGATCATTGATAATGTTTCTTAGACCTTAACTATCATTAATTTTGTTGAAAATAGGAAAGATTTGGCAAAATTAGTCCATGTACTTCCATAAACGCAATTTTTAACCGTTTTAAGCAATTTTTAAAGGTTTTTAAGTACAGTTTGATGAGTTTGAAAGTTGTGAGAATATAAAAAAGTTAAACCAAGTTAGATACTAATAAATACCAAATTTAAATCATTCAAAAGATCTTAATTACATCCTGAGTCGGGTTAAACATAAACGAATTCAATTATGAAAAATCCGAGATGTTACAACTGAAGTGGGGTAGGGATGTATAATTATGATTAAATGGAGGTAGAATTGCAGCATGTTCATATCCCAAACCCGTTTTTTGTTTTACACCCATCTGTGATCCAATTATACCATTCAACTTATCAGACGACATTTCAAGTTTATCAACAGTAATTTTCTTTGTGCAAGATCTAATTCTAGATTCTCAGTTTTAGCATTTAATTCTACTATATGTTTTTCATGAAACTTAACTAAAAATTAGACTGAAACAATTTCAAATTTAATATGCCATGTCGTCTTGATGAGTTTTAATTCTAGTGGTATACACCTTATTAGCTTTCTTGTACTCACCGGTTAGATATTTATTGCCTAAAATTTCTTCAAGTAAAGCAGCATTATGAGTTATGTAACATTCTACTTTATCTATGCATGCTTGAGAGCATAATTGTGTATGTACCTCGGGAATGTCATGAGCATCTTGGTTGTCTCCTGAAGCGGAATTTGAAGAGGCTTCGTCTCCATTCACAAATGCCATGCCTGCAAAGTTCAACGGGTTCATCAGCTCATTGAATTGACCTTCCTAGTCTTGCTCGGAACTTTCAGCGGACTGTGTAATAAGGGCCCTAGGGTTAGAGTTCCCTTTGCTTGATCCTCCCAGACCAATTCGTGGACCCCTTCGTCGTGACAAGCTTTTCTGACCCACCGGCCGCTCGTCACTCCTTTTCCCACTGCTCTCTCAATCAGATACTTCAGTAATCTTCACATCATCAGCAGGTTGAGTTGGGTTTGTGCACTCCATTGCAAAGTGATATGTTTCGTTGCAGTTATAGCAACGAAGCTTGTCTTTATCAAACCCGATACTCTTGCTGTTGGAATCTCTGAAGCTGTTCTTGCCATATTTGTTCATGAAATTTGTGGCACCATGAACAATCATCGCCATATTATATCTAATATCCATCTTTTCCAGATCCTTCTCATTGATCTATGGAATGCCTCCTTGTTGGAAAGATGATGACAAGAGGTTTGCTTGAATCAGGTCTTGGCCATGAAGGCATGGAAAAGAGAATGTGTGAGTCATCAATTTGGGCGGCCAAATAACTTGAACCCCTTGAGTTGTTGCAGGCTAGCTTGTTGATCCCTTGAGCTTTAAGTGCTTTGTAACATTCGTTAATTTTCAAACCCAAAAACCCGACTCTTTTTAAATTTTTAGTTTTGTTTATATATATATATATATATATATATATAGGGTGGAGTTAAATAAGAAGTGGAATGTGTCTAAAAAGTGTAAGAAGTAATTTGGTGCGTTAGATTTGGTGATCTAATGGTGTAGATGGAAAATGTGTTTTTTAGGCTTTGTGTTTTATTTTAGTGCTTGTTTTATAACACTCTAGAGTAATAATCGTCCAGTGTTTTATATTATATATAGAAACATTATTAATCTATAATTAACATTCTTTAATCCAAATTTAAAATAAAACACCATGAACATTACAAGATATATAACATTGTGTTTTAAATCAAAGTAAATAAATAAATTTAAAAAAACATCAGATTTTAATTTAAATTTAAAACACAACACCAAAAACACAAATAAACTAAAACACACTATCTGAATTACCATAATAACACACTGAAACAATTAAAAAGATATCTCATTACAATTATCAATTAAACAAACACTATATACAAAGACAATGTATTAAAGTGTGTTTTAGATCTATAAATCGATTAATCATTGGTGGAAATCCCAACACCAAACACTAACACACACACGACAATGCACGGGTGAAAAGCTAGTTTATGTAAATTCACAACATGAATGTGTTTTTCCAATCGAATAACATAACATTAATTTAAAATCTGATTCAATACTTAATACTTATGTATGAAACACACCGACAGATCTATAATTATCAAATAACACAACACTATAATTATCAATAACATACCAATTAAACTATTAAAAAATAACACCAATCAGTGTATAATAACAATACACCAAAAAATCGGTGTGAATCACTATAACTACGTCTAATAACACGAAGGTTGCTTTTAAAAAAAGTCAAATAACATTACAGTAAACAAATATGTATGAAATTAAAAGCAACAATATGAACATAGAAATACTCTGGAAAATAGGACAATGATGATATTTGGGGGAATGAAACTTCGAATATAGAACCTTAGATAAAAAAATCATTTACAATTAAAGCATCACAAACACATTCATGAAATTATAATTAAATTGGACATAAAAACAGGAATCTACATTAATATAGATTTAATTCCAGAATTAAATGATTTCAATCTTGACCATCCGACCCCTATGTATTTTATTAAATTCAACGATTCATATTCCTTTCTACACTTTTTAGAAAAATACGTCTTTTTATTCTGACATCTTTCTCTCTCTCTCTCTCTCTCTCTCTCTATATATATATATATATATATATATATATATATAGCTCAAGTTTCATTTCACGTATTTTGTGTGACGTTAGTTAATTTTTATTTATACTCGTTATACCGACACGTTTTGTCGTTCGATGTATTCTTGTTCATCGTTCATCATTAATTTAATAAAACACATTTGTGTAATATGGATCAATAAAATTTTGTTGATAATAACCAAAGTAGTTGTTATCATAGAAGTTGTATGGCTAAGGATTTCTTAATTGATTGGTTGTTTGAGAAAATGATCGTTTATTTGATGGAACATATTTACACGAAGTACTTACCTTTTCATTGTCAAAAACTTTAGTTTTACTTGAATTATCGACAGTCTCACAACTTGATTATGAACAACTTGATATGTTCACCTCAACATGACTGTTTTGGTCAAAAATTAACAACAGTGATTTCGTAACCAAATTAGTAATCGGGACTTGGTGCTTGTATGAAATGAACGTAAAAGTGCTTGAACACGAGGATTTGTTGCAAGGAAAAAACCCGTTATCCTTAGGATAACAAGCAAAAAACCCCGGGCGGTGAAAACTATCACCACCGATTTATTAATAATAAAGGTGATTACAATTGTGGAGCTCAAACTTGATCGTGATTACAGAGAATGCGAGTACTAGTAAGTTCTCGAGTGCTAGAGTGTATGTATTATGATCCGTATAGAGCTCTATTTATACCAAAATAAAACTAACAAGAAGTCCTATATTTAAGGAAGCTTTTAGACTAAATCAATTAGCCGTTAATTCCGTTTGATAGCATGTTTCCTTAGTTGCCACGCTCTAATAACAGTAAGTGTGAGTCCTCGGACTATGCGTTAGTTATATAACATAATTAGGATACCTGTTACCTTAGAGGATACCGCATCCTAGATTTGTTCTGAATATAATGTTTGCTGAGGATACTGAAAATCCTTGCCCTAACAATTGTCCCCAAATTTTATCGGCTGTAAAAATGCATTACAACTGTAAAATTTTGAAATTTGAATTTTAAACTCTGCATGTGTGGGCGATCTTGGCTACACGTGTCCATCATCCGTGATTCCTAAACATCTATATTTATCCGAGATAAATATTCCCAATTCATTCCACCGTCTTCATAGGTAATAATATCTTTTCTTATTTCTCTTGCTTTTCATCTTCTCAAATCATGTGTCCGAAACTCCATGAGTCTGGTGTCGAAGATTTCGTATCGCAAAATCTCCTTGCTAGTCCAGCGAGTGAGATATGCATTTTTGGTGATGCCGATATCGCTAATATGCGGTCTCGAGGATGTTTTCCTCCGCGAACAGTTTTTAGACCTTTTGATGCCGCCCTCTCTTCTGACCATGCTTCAAAAACCTGGATATGTTTTCCGTTTTTGCCGTTTAAAATCGGTTTTTCGTACCCATTTCCTGCCTTTACCACAGAGTTCTTTTCTAGAATGGGTCTTAGGTTCGCCCAAACCATGCTGATGGTTTAGAGGACCTTGTTTGTTCTGGAGAGATTGATCGGTGATCATGTTCTTGACTTTACCCTTTCTGAGCTCGCGTCCGTGTATGATCTTCGCAGCCATGGATCTTCAAGATACCTTTTTGAAACCAAATCTGGCCAAACCCTGCTTGTTCTGAAAAACACCCAGAACAATGACCAGTGGAAGAGACAATTATTTTTTGTTAGGAGAGATTCTCTCCCACAGTCTGATAATCTTCCTTATCTCTGGGTTTCCAAAAGTAGGATACTTTATCTTGAAGATATACATTGACATCTTTGTGACTGATATTTCTGTTTTCTGCAGCTTTGAAGTTCTTCGAGATTGCCCGTCCCACCGGAGAAACCGAGGATAAGCTTGCCTCTTTCTTTCTCATTGACGAGGAAGAGAGGACGTTTCATTTCCAATCAAGCTTTCAAGATCCGTCTCCGTCCATGAGCTCCGTTATGTCTGGTAAGAAATATTCGAGATTTTATTAGAATTTTTAAGGATCTCCTGTGTACTTGTAGGCAAGTCTGCTCCCGCTTTCGCTCTTAACGATATTGATAATATGGTATCCACCCGAAGCGCTATTAAGAAGGAACCTGTATCTAGCTCTATCCCTCGTCTAAAAGGCGGCTGAGCGAAAGGTTCCAAGAAACGAAAGAGTCAAGAGACCAGCGAGTCTATTCCTGTGCACGACATTGATTTCCATGATGCCATGAATAAGACTCAATAGGTATCTTTTCAGTCTGTCATGATCTCATATATCTTTAGGATAATTTATATTGAGGATCCTTTATCCTTGTAGGGCCTCGAGTATCTTTCCTCCCGGTTTGCTGCCATAAGCCTTGAACTCCATGAAACCCATACTCGTATCTCCGAACTGATGAAGATAGGGGTCACAAAGACCAGTCTTCTTGATTAGAAGACTAAAGAGTTGGACGACGTGAAATTGGAGCTGGCAATGGCCAAGATGGAACTGGTCCATTAGGAAGCTGAATGCTTGGTGAAGGTTTATGAGGCTATTGAGGGGGCGAAAAAGTCTGTTGTTGTTTCCATGTTTCAATCCCGACTCAGGATGGCTAAGGAAGCAAAGGAAGCTGGTCTAGACACTTCCTTTTGGGATGTAGCTGGTTGGGAGAGGGTCTTGGCCGAGCTGAATGGGGAAACGGTGGAGGAGGCTGGTCCGAGCGGAGCGGAGAAGGTTGCTGAGGAGGCAGTGGATGTGGCGATCAAGGGAGCGGTGAAGGCGGTTGGTGATGAGGTGCAATTGGGCAGTGATGGCGGTAAAGGAAAAGCTTGAGCCCAATTTTTATGTGTTTGTGTTTGGTGTTGGGTTGTAATGGTCGTTGAACAATTTACTTTTCTATTTTGAACAACATTACGCTTAGGATATTTGGATACATGGGTGGGGGGATCTTGACTTTTCAAGACGAAGCCCATGTTATCTTGACTTTTGGACATCTGGCAATATTCGGGTGAAGGGATCTTAGCTTTTCAAGACGAAACCCGAGTGTTGCCTTTTTAATTTCCTGCACTTATGGTTAGTAATAACATAATCTTTTGGCTTTAAACATTGTGTTCAGAAACTTGTAAGTTTTAGTTGGAATATTATATGTCTTCACTTTTCTGAAATAATTTGCTTCGAGGATAATGTATCCTGGAAAATACGCTTCTCGAATATTTATATTTCCAGAAATTATATCTTTAAGACTTTGTTTGGAAATACTTTCAAGATTTAGAAGACATAATCAAAAGACTTATTAGGAATTATGAAATAATATATCTTAAGGACAATATATCCTTATGCCATGTGTGAGTTATCACAATCAAACCAAAAGATCATACCTTGAAATATAAATTGTGTAATAAAACTAAGTGTAAAGAGTACCTTTGTGGAGATTATTTATAAATCTTATAGGCTTACATGGGATGTCCCCAATCGTCGATTTTTCTAAGTATCGAGCTTCTGGGATTTTGCTAGGTTAAAAACAACTTAGTAATCTTCTTAGATCTAGCGATCTGTCAAAACAAAGTTAGATAATTCTGACGATAAAGCCCATTAACTGGCGATAAAGCCTTTTCACTGGTGACTAGGCCACTACTATAGAAACATGAAAATGTCTAAACTTGAGATAAAACTGGGGAAAGTCCCAAACGCATGGGCATGATAATGCCAAAAGTTTAGATAACACGAAGGTGTTATAAACCTTAGATAACATGAAAATGTTATAAACCATATGTGTGACACGTCTGCCACTTATCTTAAGGATTTGGTAAATAGCCAACAACAAACGGATTATCAGCTGGTCTGGTCTGCCTGCCCCGAACTATACCCAAATCATCGTGCGCTCCAGGCGGAGTTGGAAAGGTGAAAACCTTTAAACCTTTTGAGATATCCGGTATATCGTATTCGTGCACTCCAGGCATTCGATGGAAAGGTGAAGACCTTTAAACCATTGGGGATATCAGGGATATCATATTCGTGTGAGAGGTGATCATCCTCTGACTGTTTTCGAGATAACGTATCCTTAGGATAATTGCAAAACACTAAGCTCTTGATGAGGGGTGGGTGTTAGTCTGGATAACATGATGACCGTCGTTTGAGTCATGAAAAAACCTAATTAACCTAAGTAGCTAGGGTAAGTCAGGTATCGTATCAACCAGGAGTATGTGGTCAGTGTAATGTGCAACTAGTTTCTAGAATTATGAAGTAATTATCAAAGTGCTGATCACACTAGCAAAGGAATTTGAGTTTTATAATAATCAAACAAGTAATCAAGTATTCAATCAATCAGACAAAGCAAATCACACCCGGGAATCCAAGTACGTAACCTAACAGCAAACTCATGCAACTTAACAGATAAACTATCCTGTGTCAACTACAGACTGACTAACCGGTTAAACCATAGGCATCCACGTTCGCTAACACACGGCACTGGTTATCAAACAGTCCCTGCCAGTGTGACTCAACTAAGGGCAAACATATGCTTTCTTGCAATTAACAGGTCAAAACAATCCTACAAGCAATTATCATAGCAACTGGCACACTAATCATTCTGATCGAAATAAACCTAAACTGGCGTTGTGCACAATCATACTAGACATCAATACTCATAGGTTAACATCAAAGATAGTTACAATCAATTCGTTCTTAATACATGAGAAAAACTGAAAGATACAATACTCTATATCCCGGGTATGACTCGAAGGAACTAGCCGCGCATCGGCATCTCTCGGGCTTCA
>NW_027501743.1:0-48794 GCF_021521415.1 Bidens hawaiensis
ACGGGACATGCAAGCACGTACACTCCTATATATATAAACACTCATATATATATATAAACACATACACATATATGTATACACATATATTTTATACATAATTACATATACACATTGTTTTTCTTTATTGCAAGTTTTATCTAGAGTTCAAGTGTATGTGGCACAATTTTACTTACTGATTCAAAATTAAATTAGCGTTTAGACGAAATAAATGAGTAGTGTGCATGGAAAACGTCCATCATAATCAAGTAAAAGAAAAGTCAAAATACAAAAAATTAATATAACATTCTGAAGGTCGTAATCGCATGTGCACCTAAGCTAACGTGGCTGCGACTCGCCTTTAATTGAAGCCTATGAAGAATTATGTACATTAAATGATTAAAATATGCCGTTCTAAAAGAAAAAATGATTAAAATATGATATAATACTAGTTACTAATCAAGTGTTTGTTAGATGGCAATAATACGATTAAAAAAACTTTTAAAATAAAATGAAAAAATCTTCACCGTAAACTATAAAGCGTAACTATAATATGAAATCCCTAGTCAAAGTCGTAGTTGAAACTCTGTAGCAAACTTCGTAGCTAAATAGTACGTAGCAAAATTACATAGTTATAAAATTGTAGCAAAATTTTGTAGCTAAAAGTCATATGTAGCTAAAAAAAATATTACAAAATTTTGTAGAATATTTCTGTAGCAAAAGCTGTGACTAATTTAGCTAGAATAACTCTCTTTTGGTAGCTAAAATTGTCACAAAGTTCGAATTCCGAATCAAAGATCCGTTGAAAATAAGTTAGTAACGAGACTTGTACCTATGTAGCAATCCGTAGTAAACCAAGTGCTACCCGATTTGCTTCGGATTATAATATTCCAATACCATTTATCCGAGTCAGGTTTCATATCAAATCTTCCAACCAAAGCCACTAATAACCCAATTTCTCTCCGTACATTGTTCGATCAAGGTTCCTTTTACATTTCCATGACCATTGTGTTGTCGACCCAATCTTTGTATAGCATTCCATTATTTTGGATTTTTTTTCGCAAGTTCAAAACAGCTTGGGAACTTACCGCATAATGGTCCAGCATCCGTCCAATTATCTACCAAGAAATCAACCATACAATCAGATTCAACATACATCCACCGCCACTTTACTGAGAGGACGAGGCTTGCTTCCTTAGACTACCAACCCCAACATGTCGTTTACATGTTTAATATGCTGTGAATACTAAGTATGTTATGCAATAAGAATCTTGAGTAGGTAATGTGTGGCATTTAAACTATTTAAATCACTTTTAAAGCTATTTCGTTTAAATAACTTATATCTTATTCTTTACTAATATAAGATAAGAGTTCAAACAATTTTCATAGAAGCACAATGGATCAGTGTTATCATGTATAAAGCTTGTTTATTAAAGTTGTATGATCCGAGCTCGCCTAAATTTCATACGAATAAAGAGTAAATTTGTTATAATCGTCGGTCATCTGCAAAAGTGTTATCATGTATAATTAAGTGAACATTCGAATATGATATATATATTTTATATTAAAAATAAAAAATACAAATCTCGAGAGAAGGTTAAGGTGGTGTTTTTTTTTTCTTTTTCTTCTTCATGAAAATTGCTTCGGAAACAATCAAACATTGCAATAATTATTTTGTTTATATTATTTGTTCCTCGGGATCGTTTCTCATTTAATAACTCATCTATATAAACCATAACGCGTTACACTCGCAAGTGCATTGCACCACCAACAATCAGTGAACTTAAAAAGGGTAACATTTTTTAGATTAGGGGTAAAAATGAGATGAGTCGCTTCAGGGCACTCGAGTTTGGATCGAATAAAAGCTCTGAATGGGCCAAGCTTCTACGAGCTTGAGCCGAGCCCGAGTCTTAAATAAAACCTGCATAGTTATCGAGCCCGAGTTTGAGCATTGTGTGTGTTTTTTAGCATTCACATCTATTCCTTTATCTCATAAATATACACTAAAAATCACCACAGTTTTCTTTCCATTTTCAATTAACTATTACATTTTTTATATCTTAGTATAACGATTCATATCTCCTATACTCACAACTTTCAAAAGTATTAAAAATGTATAGTGTGGAATAGAAAATTTTCAAATATACAAATAAATCACTACATTTTATCTTTCATCCACTCAAAACAACGTAAATAACTCCATACAGTATAGAAACCCCACATATAGAATATGGTGGATAGGATGTGAATGCCATCATATGTATTAGTTTTACATTGCCTAGTAGAGCTTGAGCCATGCTTTGGCTCGTTTAAGGTACTACAAAAGCTCGAGCCGAGTTTAGACTTGTTTAGATTTTTCTCAAAATATAAAAAAATAATGATAAATGTGCATAAAAAAATAATAAAGAGCCAAGCCCAAGGATTAAACATCAACTAACGAGCCGAGCTCGAGCCCTCATAGGTCAAAACGAGCTGAGATAGAGCCTAGTCGAGCTCGAACTCGGCTCAGCTCAGCTGGTTTACACCCAAGTTAGGACGGTACTAAATTTTATTTAAAAAACTGAATCTACTTTAATGGTATTTTATGTTATGTACATATGAAACAAGAAACGTAGATGAAAACTTTAATAATTAAATCTACATATTCTGATTAAGTAAAATAATTATGGACACGTGTAAGTTTATGGTTAAATCTCATAACTTTTTTCCCTACAAACTAATAACTATGACATAGACCAATAATTATTTGCTTTCCTTTTACACTTTATTTATATTATAGCTGTAACATGATTAAATTATTTACTTTCCTTTAAACTCTATTTTATGACTATAAATTTTTATAAAAATAAATATTAATTATAAATATATACTTTAAAACTACCGATTTATTTTTTCATTTAATTTACTAAACTATATATATGTTAAAATGTAATAATATATACTATTCACCTTCACATATAATAAAATTTATCATAGTCAGTTTCTCGGTTTTTTTATCAATGATTGTTTCAGGTTTTTTGTGGAACTTAAATTTGATTGTTCGAGTCAAAAGTTGATAAATAGATCGTGTGGTACATATTAATTACATCATTTGGCTCAAAATTTGTTATGAGTTAAAAATGGGTAATATGAATATTTTTAAAAGTTTGAGAATGCAAGTAGATTTATCATCAAATTTGTTATGGATTCAAAGTTTTGACTTGAAAATGTCAAACAAATGAAAGTTAGAAAAATTATTTTCAATGACAATTTTGGAAATAATGTAAAGATTCGGGATTTGGCTAATAGACTATTTCCCCGCAACTATTAAAATTTAAGAAAAGATGGTGAACACTTTCGACATGCTACCTCCAGGCCTATCAATGCTTATAACTTTTATCAAATTTGAAACATTTGTGTAAGCATTGATTTTTCCTTTAACGGTGATTAAAATGTGGCGTGTGAAACATGTCATACAAAATTATGCTCAAGTGAAGCAAAACATTCACATAATTGAACAGGTTAACGTGTTATTTTTATGTGTTGTTATTATGGCAAGTCGAGAAGCCCCCTCAAAACTATAAAAAACATTTTCATGGTGTAGCTCATAACTATTATTGAATGAAAAGTTTTTTTTGAAATTGGTTCATAACCAAATCTCTTTCAATTATATATAATAATAAGAATCAAATTTCCAATAGATTGACTGTTCTCAGGTATGTTTTTGCACTTGCATTATTATTATTATTATTATTATTATTATTATTTATCAAAATAATTAAAATCAATTTATGTACCCATAGTATAGATATAAGCATAGATGTAATCATTTTTTTTATATACAGTATGTACTTATTTGTTTTATTTATAACTTTATAATCTGGATCATCTCGTATGTTATACGGGCTCTAAAACTAGTTTACTTATATTAGCGTATCACCTAATCTTTATATTAGCATATCACCTAATCTTTCTATTTAGATGGTACAAGTTTCGATAGAAGGAAACATATAACATAAACATTAATAACAATGAAAATCAGATACTTGCAGCTTTCCCCTTATTCTTTCAACCAAACAAGTTTAATTGTACAATGGACAAATATTTGGTCTATAAATCAACAATCTAAAAAGCAGTGGATACAAAGAACGCGAACTCGAAGACTCTCAGCAAGCATCATGTGTCCATGCCTCATATCAAGTGAACATCTATCTCTAGATGTATGGTGAGCCGGAGAAATTATGGGTTAGTTGTTTATGTTGGAAATTTTGACTAATAATATTAGTAGTTTGTGTTCCTAATAAACTAATTATTAACAGGTTCAAAGAGTAGAGAAGAATGCGATATCGATACTCTAAATATGTGGTTAAAGAACTTGAACTACGAGAAATGGGTTTTCTCCACGGCCCATATTGATGAAATAGGGAAAATGAGGGTTTTCCCACATTGATAGAAGAATAAACTATGAAGTGGCTTATAAGGAGGGCTCACAAGATTATATTCTTGTTGACAAAAAACACCTGGTGGTAGAGGTGCACAAATCGGGTTCACCTAAAAACCCGAACCGGTTCGGAACCGGTTTTTTTCACACCGGGTAGAAAATGAAACCGGTTCCAGTCAGGAACCGGTTCGGTTCCCGACCCGAACCGATGCCCAGAAATGAAAACTTTTAGGAACCGGGTAGGTTGGAACCGGAACCGGTTTTTACGTAAAAACCGGTTCCACCGGTTTTTTTTGAAATTTAAACATTATAGCCGTTAGGAACCGGTTCCAACGGCTATATAGCCGTTTTAGACCGTTGGAACCGGTTTTTTAACTATAAATAGGTTATCTTCTTTCTATAAATAGCAAGGTTTGTTTGTGTACTTGTTAAACCACTCCCAAAACTATAAAACACACTCCAAACCACAATTAACCTTAAACCGACAACAAATGGCAACCAATGATGACGTTGTTATGGTGATCGAAACAACAAGATGCCCCGATGTTTGGGTTCATTACGATTTGTGTCTCATGACCGACTCACATGAGTTGGCACGTTGCAAATATTGCTCGAAGTTTCTTAAAGCAGCGTCCAACTCGACATTACGAAAACATACGAATAAGTATTGTCGAGAGAAAAGAAGAATGGAAGCTAAAAAAACGGAAGTGGAAGAGTCGTCCGGCTCTACAACCCAAAAATAAGTATTCCCGGGTTAAAACGACGGACTTTGTTTTTTATGTTTTAGTTGTTATGTTTAGTATCGTTTATGTTTTAATAATGTTTGTAATAGTTATTTTTTAGATGAATAAAATGTTCGTCGTTATTAAAAAAGTAACAAACAATTAATCATGAGTAACAAAAGTAATTATAATAAAACAAATCAAAACTAAATATTAGTTGAACAAGTTACAAATAAGTTTACCAAAACAAATAATTACAACTCTTCTTCGTCTTCATTCTCGTCTTCACCCTCGTCTTCGTTATCGGAAGAAACCCCGTCCTCCGCCTCCTCATCATGAATATGACGCTCTATTGGTATTTCGTCTTCAAAGTTCGCCTTGTGTTGTACACGATCCACCGCATCCAAATGGTCCTTTAGGCAAATGCAAACCTCTAGAGACTCGGGAGTTAATTTTGTTCTTCGCATAGATAACACCCTCCCACTAAGAGAAAAAACCGATTCGGAAGCAACCTTTGAGGCTTGTACGGCAAGCAAATCACGAGCCATGGCGGATAGAATGGGAAATTCGTTTTGTTTACCTTTCCACCAAGCCAACAAATCAATATTGCGAATTTCGTCGACCGTTGCGCCCTCAACATAGTTTGCTCCACTATATCGACCAAGTTCGCTACTTGGTGTGTTTCCTCTTTGCCTCTTAGATGCCGATTCACGAATCCCATTCATCAAGTTTATAAGTGGGTCATTGCACGGCCTACCAGTTGTTGTTTTTTTCACAAAAGACGATCTCGTGCTTGGACCATACATTTGAAAATAATGGTCATAAAGGTCTTGAAGGTTTTTGTTGAACTTGTCCTTCGCTTCCGTCGAGAACTTCGGGTCAATCTCGTGCATACCTAAGTTGTCGAATATTTCCTCAATTGTTGTTTCAACCCCATTAACATTCCAATAGGGGTTTAATGCGGCGGCACAAGTGAAGACCGGCGGTATGATTTCAAAATATTTTATGAACTTTTCTTTCATCACCGCAACAATATTTTCGAAGAGTTTGTTCTTCTCCGCAAAGCTTTTAAAAACAAAAGACATATAGTACAATTCTTGCAAAACCCAACAACTAGTAGGGTAATAGACTCCCGATAATTTTGTTGTTGACTTTTTGAACACATCAAGATACTCCAACAAATAACCGACTTGGACCCAAACACTTTCCGGAAACATATCGGCCTCGCGTTCTTCAACAAGATTGTTATGAAAAGCTTGTAAAGTTTGGCGTTGGGCAAAAGCACACTTTAACATATGACAAGTTGAGTTCCAACGGGTTGGAACGTCCCAATTCGGCCCCAAATACTTTCTTTCAACCGACTTGCAATAGTTCTTATATTCAAGATGTCTTCTTTTACCACTTTTGAAGACATCTTGTAACATAAGTCTAAAGTATTTTAAATCATCACAAATGTGTTCATTGTCAAGACCTATTTGGACAACCAAGTTGATGATATGTGCAACACATCGGACATGAAAAAAATCCCCGAAACAAGGTGGTGAATATTTAATGATAAATTTTTCAGCCGCCTTAGTATTGTTTGAAGCGTTGTCAAACGAAATCGAAAATATTTTATTTCTCAAGTTGTAAGTAGTTATAACTTCATCAAGTAATTCAAACAATTTTTCGGCGGTATGTGGGAACGGGAAGTTTTCAAAAGCGATGGTGCGTTTCATCAATTGCCATGTCACCGGATCAACCCAATGAGCGGTGACACATATGTATGATTCGGGCAACCCGTGTGGTGCCGACCAAACATCAGTAGTTAAACTAACCATGGCTTCTAAAGAATGAAAAGACTCGATTAACTCTTTTTTAGCACACTCCCACAACTTGATACAATGACGTCTTAAGGTAGTACGACTTACATGTGTGTATCTTGGTTGTAGAGTTTCGCGAATCAACGACGTCAACTCCGGGTCATCAAAGTGGTTAAACGGCAAACCTCGTTGAATAACGAACTTTGCCATTCTATCTTGAACTTGAGTCGTGTTGTAACGAAATAGTGTACCATCTTTACCCATGTCAATTTGATCGGTCGCGCCAATCCCTTTCAACGCCTTGCAATATGGCTTCTCGATGTGCTTTCTCAAAGTAGAGTTGGAATCGTGCTTTAATATTGAACCACATAGTTTGCAACGAGCCTTTTGATAACCTACGTCTTGGTTGCGGTTATGGTTGACTACCGTAACAACCCTTGGGTCCTCCGTAACAGGAACGGGGGCAACAAAAACACTCTTCTTAGCCTTGTTGTTAGTTTTTTTGATGGGTGCCATAATAATATTTAGTTGGATGGTCGGGTAAAGGAACGAGTTTGCTAAAGGAGTAGTATTGTAGTTTGTTTTTGAGTTTGGTGGTGAAACAAGTAATGGAAACAACTTATATATAGGTTTGGCCCAAAAACCGGTTCCAACGGCTATATTACCGTTGGAACCGGTTCCAACGGATCTATTGTCTTAAAAACCGGTTCCAACGGCTATATTACCGTTGGAACCGGTTCCAACGGCTAATTGGTGTCTAAAAAAACCGGTTCCAACGGCTATATTACCGTTGGAACCGGTTCCAACGGCTAGTTTGACTTTTGTTTGACCCTTCAAAAAAACCCGTCGGAACCGGTTATTCCGGGTACGAACCAAACCGGTTCCAATTAAGAACCGGGTAGGAACCGGTTTGGAACCGGTACTGACATATAAATATTAGAACCGGGTACGATTTTCGAGTACAAAGATATCCAAACCGGGTATTGTTCCAACCGGGTTGGAACTGGAACCGGTTCCGGTTCGGTTCCACCGGTTAGGTTCCGGAACCGGTTTTTTTGTGCACGTCTACCTGGTGGTATTAGAAGGGGTGCAGAGCACCTGACGCACACGGGCTTAGGCACCATGTCGTGCTTATATGACGCACTTTGCACTTTGCCTGCTTGAGTGCCGTCTTAGTATTTTTACAGGTGTGGTACTGGGTCGAGACAAGTGTCATCAGCAACGATGACTCACCTGATATATGTCATCTGAACGAGTGTATGCCACCGGTTTCCGAGTGTCTCATATGGTTTCTCTTACATTACTATAACTAGAATATCACATAGAGTAGCTAGCAAGATACACCAACACAACTCATACCATAATTCAACACAACTAGAACACACACAACACACATATAACCATGCCACAAGTAGTTCGGTTCTTCGTTTCCAACTTGTACGCTCTAGCTCTAGGTATAATTCGGGTGCTAGCTTAATCCCGACATAACACTTTGCTTCGGCTATTGTATCGATCCTCGGAGATGGACGGGTTTACCTTGGTGACCCGAAATTTATGTTAAGGAAACTCTGTTCAATAGAAATCGTCAGCCAACACCCGTTTTATTAGCTTTTGTTTTTTCTGTTTTGATGTAATTTGCTTTTATGTAACGTTGTTTTGGTTTCCTCCGCATTTGTATTGTAATCAATATTAATGGAAATTTAAATGTTTATTGTTGTGCTTTAATTTGTGAACGATGATTCTACAGTGTAATAGGTCACACTAAGATTATGGCACCACAATGTTAGTAGACTACACTTAGGGGACTACACAGAGTGATCTAAAGCTCATATTAGCTGTCGCAGTGTAAACAAAGGTGAAAGGCCCTATACACTGATTCAATGTTGGAACTGGCTACTGTTTGTTGTTTTTCGGAGGTGCAACTAATAAGATTGCATGTGGCTAGAGATGATGTATACTTAATTTGCTTGAGTTTCTTTCTAGCTCTAGAAATATCCTTTGTTAGCCATATATAGTTTTGTTAAATATAAACCAATTTACCGTCACTTACATGACTAAGCCTATTAGAGCCAATCAATGTACAATTCATCATAGACGTATCTTTAACCCTTAAACCACTTGTTAAAATCCAATATGTCTTTGTGTAACATTAACCAACCTAACACATGGTAAGTCCATCTAAGGCCCAAAATTGTACAACTAATCTAAGTATCTAACATGTATGGAAATGCTCATTAAGGCCGAAAAGTGTACGCGTAATTTTGCCATTGTATTAACGCACCAAAATGACTTGTTGTAATCTAGCGTGGTCTAAATCGCTGAACGGTGTTTTAATGATAATCCTGACTTCATCATCACCATGCCACCAAATCTATCATAACATCACATGTTTAAAACTTTATAAATAATAAAATAAATATAATATTAGTTATGGGTTTCTTACCTTGTGACTATCAACATATATATACCTTTGTAGAGAATTTTAAGAATTTTTTGATTTTAGTGATGCCACTAATCGTGACAAACGTTTTAGTGTTATTAAACTTCTTATATTTAATTATATGTTTTAAACATCTCGTGCCGTATCATTTGTGTTGTTAAACTAGTTAACTTCATAATATGTTTATTAAACATGCTCATGTTAGTGTTTATGTTAGTTTCCTGGTTTAACGAGCGTGTTCAAGGTGTAATGATATACGACTCATTTTGCCATTTTTATTACTCTAAATAGATTTTATCCCCCGTATTACGGGGGTTGTTTTACATTATTCGTTTTTAATATTTATATATGTATATTTGGATTTTAATTTTATTTATTGTAAGAAAGTTAATAATTAATATACTTGAGGTTTGATGATGGAATGGTTTCACAAATAAATGATATGTTATAATCTGTTTTAAAAGCTATCTGGTTTTGGTGATACCCATTACCCGTTTATTTTCTTTATTATAAATTGTTTCTTAATTACAAATAATATTGTTTTAAATAAAATAGAATATTAATTTTTAGTATATTCCTATTTTATAAGATTTTCATATCAAATATTTGATGATTATTTTTTAATATAATGAGATGTTATAACCCGTTTAAGAGCTATCTGGGTTTGATGAGACCTTTACCCGTGAATTCAGGTCAAATGCGTGAGAAGCCTTCATTTACAATAAAGTAATCTGATGGCTTGAGAGAATGATTGTTTTACATTTTTCGTTTTTTAATATTTATTTTTTGGATTTTAATATTCTTTATTGTAAGAAAGTTAATAATATACTTAGGGTTTGATGATGAAAGGGTTTCATAAATAAATGATATGTTATAACCCGTTTAAAAGCTATCTGGATTTGGTGACCCATGACCGCTTATGTTTTTTACTATAAGATTGTTTATTAATTATAAATAATATCTTTTTCTTTTTAAATTGAATATTAAATTTTAGTATATTCCTATTTTATAGGATTTTCATATCAAATAATTGGTAAGATTAATTTTTAATTTAATGAGATGTTTTAACCCGTTTAAAAGCTATCTGGTTTTGATAAGACCCATACCCATGAATTTTGGTTGAATCAATGAGAGGCCTCCATTTAAAAATCAAGAAATCTGGTGGCTTCCTTAAAAGGGGGGAGCGACTACATCGCGACATATATGATTTTTGGGTTTTCGTTTATATATATGTCACACCCTCAAAATCCACTAACGGAGTTTTACCGTCAGAGGGTGTGAACTAACAGGATCGGAATCATTAGTTATAATCAAACCATAAGAACGTTTAAATGAAAATAAGTGCGGAAGCGTAAAAACCAAAAGACAAAAGTTGCGTCACGCAGGACGACTTAAAAACCCAAGTAATAATAGTTAAAAACATGTTTGCATATCAGAATGTTCAAAAACCATGCATGATCCTATACCGCGCGCCCGCCTCGGCTACCTGAGAATAACATACTAAAAGTGTCAACACGGGGTTGGTGAGTTCACAAGTTTATATCAATAAAGCGTTACGTTTGCGTTCAGCGTTTTGCGTTTAGCGTTTTGCGTTCAGCGTTTTGCGTTACCAGATAGTGTTATGTCAATTATATATCTATAGGTAGCTAGCCTATAAAACAATTATTAGTAAGTGTTCGACACCGAAGCTGACTGTTTATCATTTGCCTTGCCACCAGGTCTATCCCGACCATGGTATGTGTTTAGCCAAGATTACACTCACTCGACCTCCAGTCGAGTTTAGCGTTGGGTGGGGTTTGTCAAACCCAGTAGTACTACTTAAAAATGACTCGCTATTATCCAATATTAAACGGTTCGATGTGAATGAAGGACTTTAGTTATTGCGTTTGCCACTTAGTCTTTACAAGTGATATATAATCTATATTAACAAAATCTTAAATGCGTTTTCGGAGTATGTTATCTCCCCAAGTGAAAAGCGTTTGAAAACAGTTTAAAAGGGGTAAGTGAACTCACTGTTTGCGAAGTATTCCCAAAATAATTCACCAAGATGCGCGTCACAGAAAAACTCTTTCTAGCGTTCTAAAACATCAAAGAGATTTTTCTAAGTGTCGGAATATTACCGAGTCTCTAGACCCGGCACATAATACCTATGCACACAGCATGTTTCGTGTTTCGTTTGTAAATCGTGTGTGACCTTAACAAGTACATTTGTGATACGATACGTGTGTGAGCAATTATTTACGTGTCATGTATTAATAATGTACATCACTAGCAATTACTCCCCGTAAGGGCAATTTGATCACACATAACAATTAACTAGCAATTATTCCCCACGAGGGCAATTTGGTCAAATCATGACAATCAATTAGCAATTATTCCCCGCAAGGGCAATTTGGTCAAAACACGATAATAAATTAGAAATCACGTTGTTTCATGCAACTTTCACAAAATTCAACCACTAGTTTCATCGAGACAGAAATTCTACTTGAAAGATTGTACTATTCCACCGATCATAGCATCTCAATTAATTTACCAAAAATCATCACTAAAGCATATATGTCTTAGGTTTCCAGAACATATTTTATTGTATTTTTATTCCACATAGGTTTCTCACAATAATCAAATCATTACAGAAAACTCATAACAGTCAAATTCATGCGCAACAGAATGTTATTTGAAATTCCCGTTAAACGAAAAATCCAATAAATGCAAGACCACTTGGGTTAGGTTCCTAACTCAATAAGTCAACTTCCAGAAGTGGAACCAACCCAATTGGTCTCGTAGTTCATGAGATATAACATTTACAAAACAACCTAACAGCAGGTCTAACAACTCAGCTTTGCACAACGTTTTTGTAAAATCATAAAGGTTAACTTTTACACGTCCAAAAATTGCAAATTTATATTCTTTAGAAACTAGACTCAACCTAGTTTACTGTAGTATCAATTATCTCAACCAATTTTCACATTTACACCCCGTTACAGTCAAATGAACATCAACAACACAATCTGTCCAGAAACTGTTTGCATCCAAACTCAACATATTAACTATTTATGGACCACAAATCATTCATATAACATTCTAGACACTATAATCACTATCCATGCATATCAATTACACAATACAAACATGGTTAGGGTTTTATTTGAATTCAAAATCAAGAATACATCAATTAACATGTAATAATACCAATTCTAGTTATCATATCACAATCAATCCATCATCAAATCAAGATAAAACATATGAACACATATACATATGAAAATCGGACCTAGGGTTTGCAATTATACCTTCAAAAACACCAATACAAGCAATAGGAAGGTAGAGGATGGCTAGAAACGGATGTAGGATGCTTCAATTGTGAAAGACAAGATCAAACAATGGTAGTATGTGTGTGTATGAAGGCCGATCGCAAGGGGGGGGGGGGGGGGGGTTAGAGGCTGCCGTCGGGTATGAGGGAGAGAAAGAGGAGAGTTAGGGTTTATAATAATATTATTTAGTAACAATATATTACACACAAGTCCCTCAACTTCCATATGTTACTTCTCTAGCTTAAATAATTAGTTCTAGCACATTAAGTTAATATTTATAAGAATGTTATCACATAACACATAAGTCTAACACATAATTATCACACAATTATTGTTTTGACGTTTTTCGTTTATTCACCAATCGTTTGCGTCAACTCGTTTGCGTTTCGGTGCAATTCCCGAAAGACTACACATGTAGTAAGTGTTAAGCGTCATTTAAACCCTAGTTTAAATGTAATGAGGTGTGCGTTATAGATTCAGTGATCTTTAAGTTTAAATTGACGGAGTTGAGTTAACGGAGTTAACGGAGTTAACCTGAAATTGACGATTGTCACATCATTCCCATGTTAAAGAATTTTCGTCCCGAAAATTTGAGTCAAGTCGTGATAAGTGTCTGAAAAAGTAAGAAAAATTTTCAGTTTGTCATATCATCCCCTAGTAGAAAGAAATTTCGTCCCGAAATTTAATTCATACCTCCGGTGATTTCTGACGGTTTGCCGGGTTTCGCGGTTTTCTGTGTTTGGTCAGCCCTTCAAAAAGGTGAGGATACTTTTTCATCATTTGATCCTCGCGTTCCCACGTGAACTCCGGTCCACGTCTCGAGTTCCAACGAACCTTAACAATTGGAATTTTGCTATGCTTGAGCGTTTTGGTTTCCCAATCCAAAACCTCAACTGGTTCTTCAATGAAGCGTAACTGTTCATCAACTTGCAGTTAATCCAAAGGGACTACTTGAGTTTCATCGGATAGGCATTTCTTTAAATTCGATACATGAAATACATTGTGTACGCCACTGAGTACCGTTGGTAGGTCCAGTCGGTACGCCACCGGACCAATGCGTTCAGTTATTCGATAAGGGCCAACGTATTGTGGGTTGAGTTTGTTTCGCTTTCCAAAGCGAACCACACCTTTCTAAGGTGAGACTTTGAGTAACACTCGATCGTTCACTTGAAATTCGAGAGGTTTTCGGCGCTTGTCGGCGTAACTCTTTTGGCGATCTCGTGCTGCTGCCATGCGATTTCGGATTTGAACAATCTTTTCCGAAGTTTCGAGTACCAGTTCTGGACCAGTGATTTGGCTGTCACCCACCTCTGTCTAGCAGAGAGGTGATCGACACTTCCGTCCGTACAGTGCTTCAAACGGCGCTGCTTTAATACTTGCGTGGTAGCTGTTATTATACGAAAACTCTACCAAAGGTAAGTGAGGTTCCCAACTTTTTCCGAAATCCAACACACATGCACGCAACATGTCCTCTAAGGTCTGAATAGTTCGTTCACTTTGCCCATCCGTCTGAGGATGGTATGCTGTGCTCATGTCAAGACGGGTGCCTAGTGCGCTCTGTAGTGACTTCCAAAAGTTCGAAGTGAAACGAGAATCTCGATCAGAAATGATTGAGACAGGCACTCCGTGTCTAGACACTACTTCCTTCATGTAGACGCGAGTCAGTCTTTCCATTTTGTCCGATTCCTTAATCGCTAAAAAGTGTGCCGACTTAGTCAACCGGTCAACGATCACCCAGATGGTATCGCATCCCGTCGGTGTCTTAGGTAAACCCGTGATAAAATCCATTGAGATGTGTTCCCATTTCCACATTGGAAGTTCCGGTTGCTGTAGCAGGCCAGACGGCTTCTGATATTCTATTTTGACTCTGGCATAAGTCAAGCATTTGCTCACGTAGGTGGCAATGTCGGCTTTCATATTTGGCCACCAGTAGAGTGCCTTTAAGTCATGATACATTTTATCTGAGCCAGGGTGGATAGAATATCGTGACTTGTGTGCTTCGTCCATCACCAGAGTTCTCAACTCTCCGTACCGTGGAACCCAAATCCGGTTCTCAAAATATCAGACCCCGTCCGATTTGGTTTCAAGTTGCTTGTTCATGCCCCGCATAAGTTCCGATGGAAGATTATCATCTTTCAAAGCTTCAAGTTGGGCATCGCAAATCTGGTCAGGTAAGTTGGTATAAATCGTGAGTTGCAATGCTCGCACTCGTCTGGGTTTATCTTTTTCTTTTCTGCTGAGAGCGTCGGCCACTACATTGGCCTTGCCAGGGTGGTACTTGATGGCACAATCATAATCTTTAAGCAGCTCGACCCAACGACGCTGTCGCATGTTCAGCTCCTTCTGATCGTAGATATGCTGGAGACTCTTGTGGTCGGTGTAAATGGTAAACTTGGTGCCGTACAAGTAATGCCTCCATATCTTAAGGGCAAACACCACAGCTCCGAGTTCCAAGTCATGGGTCGTGTAGTTCTTCTCGTGAACCCGTAGTTGTCGAGAGGCATAAGCTATAACCTTCTCGAGTTGCATCAGCACACAACCGAGACCTTGTATCGATGCGTCACAATGTACCTCGAAATTCTCTGTTCCCTCGGGTAGGGCTAGAATAGGGGCGCTACAGAGTTTGGTTTTCAACAGTTGAAAAGCGGATTCTTGCGCGTCTCCCCTTTTGTACTTAGTACCCTTGTGAGTCAAAGCGGTGAGGGGTTGGGCAATCTTTGAAAATCCCTCGATGAAACGCCGGTAGTAGCCGGCCAGTCCTAGGAATTGCCGCACCTCAGTCGGAGTCTTAGGCGCTTCCCAGTTTTTGATGGCCTCTACCTTACCGGGATCGACATGGATACCGTTCTCGTTGATCACATGTCCTAAAAAGTGAACCTCGCGAAGCCAAAATTCGCATTTCGAGAGTTTTGCGTACAGTTGTTCCTTCTTCAACAGTTCCAGAATCACCCTTAAGTGTTCCTCATGGTCAGCCTTGTCCTAGGAGTAGACGAGAATATCATCAATAAACACAATCACAAACTTGTCGAGGTACGCCTTGCATACTCGATTCATGAGATCCATAAATAGGGCTGGTGCGTTAGTTAAGCCAAAAGGCATAACCGAAAACTCGTAGTGGCCATACCGTGTTCTGAAAGCCGTCTTTGAAATATCTTCCTCGCGCACTCTAAGCTGATGGTAACCGGATCGCAGATCGATCTTCGAGTAATAACTCGATCCTTGAAGCTGGTCAAACAGATCATCAATTCGGGATAAAGGATAACGGTTCTTGACCGTCACCTTGTTCAACTCCCGGTAGTCGATGCACATGCGGAAAGTCCCGTCCTTCTTTCTGACAAATAAGACAGGGGCTCCCCATGGCGATGAGCTAGGTCGGATAAAACCCTTATCCAACAAATCTTGCAACTAAGTGGACAGTTCCTGAAGCTCCGCTGGTGCGAGCCGATACGGGGCTCGTGCTATGGGTGCTGCACCGGGTGTCAACTCGATTTGGAATTCGACTTGTCATATAGAAGGGAGTCCAGGCAAATCCTCCGGGAAAACTTCCGGAAAATCTCGCACAATCGGTATATCTTCAATTCGCTTCTCCTCCGCGGGTTTCTCAACAATATGCGCCAAAATTGCCGGGTGACCCTTTCGTAAATACTTCTGCGCCTTCATGAGGGTAATGACGCTGGTGGTCATGCCGCTTCTTTCGCCTCGGATCGAAATGATCTCGCCGGAAGGGGTAGTAATGTGGACTATCTTGTCATAACATATAATCTCCGCTTGGTTCTCGGATAACCAGTCCATGCCGACAACGACATCGAAACTACTAAGCGTAAAAGGAATAAGGTCAATATCAAAAACATGATCTGACAGTTTTAACTTACATCCCGCAAGTACATGAGTCGTTACTATAGTCTTACCGTCAGCTAATTCAACAGGAAACTTAGCATCTAACGGGGTTGGAGTTAAGTCTAAGAGTTGATTAAAGGCTTTCGACACAAAACTCCTATCAGCTCCAGTGTCAAACAATACAGAAGCGAAACAATCGTTCACAGGGAACTTACCAATCACCACGTACGGATCATTTCGGGCTTGACCCGACCCAATAACAAAAGCTCTTCCTTTACCATTGTTTCCACCACCACTGCCACTTCCATTCCCTCCATTGTTGTCGTTCTGTTTCAGCTTAGGGCGGTCATTCTTAAAATGTCCCTCTTGTCCACACTCAAAACATCCCTTGGTTGTCATGGGTGGTTTAGGAGCACCCTTTGCCGCAAGGTCTCCTCTACATTCCTTTGCTTGGTGACCCATCTTTCCGCATCTCTGACACTTTACACGGTAACACGGGCCAGCATGATGATAGTTGCACCTATTGCACTTCGGATATTTTCCAGCATATCCGCTCGAACCCTGCCCGCCACCGTTGTTATTGTTATTGTGACCCTAATTGTTGAAGCTCCGGGTGAATTCGGGCTTTCGGTAGTGTTGCTGCTGTTGTCAGTACTCGGGTTGTCACGGGCTTTAGTGGTTGAACACCTAGGTGGTAGCGCACCCTGGGTCACTGCTTGATCCATCAGTTTGTGAGCTAACCGGATCGCTTGTTGAATCGTGGCTGGTCTGGAAGACGTCACCATGCCCTGAATTTGCGGTGCTAACCCATCAATATACATTTCAATCCTCTTACTCGGCGGGTCTACCATCCGCGGACACATCACAGCTAACTCGTGAGAACGGGTAGTGTAGGCTTCGATTTCCGAACCCACCATCTTCAATGACCAAAATTCTGACTCCAAATTTGCAATCTCCTCTCTTGGACAGTACTCCTCTCGCATCATGTTTTTGAACTCCTCCCAGTTCATCGCGTTAGCTAGTTCCAATCCAAGGATCTGTACGTTCGAATTCCACCAAGTGAGGGCAGAATCTTCAAGTGTTCCAGCAACAAATTTGACCCTACTGGCAGGGGGACAATTACACATCTCAAATGCCGACTCGGCCTTCTCAGCCCAACGCAGGAAGCCTATAGCTCCCTCAGTGCCCTTAAACGTACCGGGCTTGCAGTCAAGGTAATTCTTGAAGGTACACGTTCCAATTGGACCTCCAGCCTGGTTCTGTACATGTGCGGCTAGAGCGGCCGCCGCGTGGTCATTCAGAAGAGTTTGGAGTTCTGCTGCAGTCATGTTGATGTTACACGTCCGTGTCCAGCGTTTCTTCCAGCCATTTCCTAGAATCACAGCATAAAATGTTAGACATGAATTTTTCTTTCATATGCAACACGCCATACATGTAATAAAAAGATAGGCAAGAAAGAAATAAGAAGCAAACATCACATCACAACCATATATTTATCCAAATAATAATTCATGATTAAAACCATTGTATTCGCTACAAAGTATTTAAAACCAATCCTTAATACCATAGAAAAATAATAGTTTGGATGGAGACAACCCCTCCGTCTAGGTGTTATCATCCTTAGATGTCATCGTCTGAGGACACCTCTGAGTGTGCCTCCTCCTCAACCGGTTCTTCCTCCGGTTCCTCTTCGGGTTCCTCCTCGGGATCTTCCTCGGGATCCTCCTCAGGTTCCTCTTCAGGATCTTCTTCGGGTTCCTCTTCAGGCTCTGCCTCAGGTTCTGCCTCGGGCTCTGCCTCAGGTTTGGCTGCGTTCTGAGCAATCTGCATTTGTAGGACATCGCAACGCTCTAAAGCTATCTCGGTTCGGGTCCTTGCTACTTGGAGTTGCTCTTGCAAGTCTATCATCTCGGCTTGCATCTTTCACATAATCTTCATCTGTTGATCACTAGCCTCTTGCATTTCCTTCATGGCCCAGTCATGCGAGAAATTTCCTCCTTAGTCTCGGTTCCATCTTTTAGCAGTCCGGAAACGTTCGCTCTCGTATAGCGCATGTAACCAACATCACGCTCTACGCAAGAAACAACAGCTGCGAGCACACGCTCTACAGGTTCGGTTATGGGTGGTAAGGTGTTGGGATAAGCATGATGGTTCGGGTGGGGTAGCGGGGGAACTTGTTCACGATAGACCATACGTCTGATCATATTAGGGTACCAATCCCAGCTAACTTCGTTTTCGTATATGCCTCTGGATAAGCGATACCTCTTCGGTGCGGGAGCTTCGAGTTCCGGAACTACTCGGGGTGGCGATGCGGTAGGTAACTGCGGTTCCTTCCCGTGAGCATGAGTAATCGGATCGGATGATGATGAGGATGGCGTCGACATCCCTACAGGTAAGCCGTGTATGCGCGCGCGTATGAGTGAAAGAGGTAAAGAGATAAGATAACAAAGACTACACAAATTTATGCAGTGCGTATCATTATAACTAATGGGTCGTCGCGGTTATAGTCTAGTATGCATGCAGCTTCTAGTTCGCTATAACCAATGGATCTGATACCAATCTGTCACACCCTCAAAATCCACTAACGGAGTTTTATCGTCAGAGGGTGTGAACTAACGGGATCGAAATCATTAGTTATAATCAAACCATAAGAACGTTTAAATGAAAATAAGTGCGGAAGCGTAAAAACCAAAAGGTAAAAGTTGCGTCACGCAGGACGACTTAAAAACCCAAGTAATAATAGTTAAAAACATGTTTGCATATCAGAATGTTCGAAAACCATGCATGATCCTATACCGCGCGCCCGCCTCGGCTACCTGAGAATAACATACTAAAAGTGTCAACACGGGGTTGGTGAGTTCACAAGTTTATATCAATAAAGCGTTACGTTTACGTTCAGCGTTTTGCGTTTAGCGTTTTGCGTTCAGCGTTTAGCGTTTTGCGTTCAGCGTTTTGCGTTACCAGATAGTGTTATGTCAATTATATATCTATAGGTAGCTAGCCTATAAAACAAGTATTACTAAGTGTTCGACACCGAAGCTGACTGTTTATCATTTCCCTTGCCACCAGGTCTATCCCGACCATGGTATGTGTTTAGCCAAGATTACACCCACTCGACCTCCAGTCGAGTTTAGCGTTGGGTGGGGTTTGTCAAACCCAGTAGTACTACTCAACAATGACTCGCTATTATCCAATATTAAACGGTTCGATGTGAATGAAGGACTTTAGTTATTGCGTTTGCCACTTAGTCTTTACAAGTGATATATAATCTATATTAACAAAATCTTAAATGCGTTTTCGGAGTATGTTATCTCCCCAAGTGAAAAGCGTTTGAAAACAGTTTAAAAGGGGTAAGTGAACTCACTGTTTGCGAAGTATTCCCAAAATAATTCACCAAGATGCGCGTCACAGAAAAACTCTTTCTAGCGTTCTAAAACAACAAAGAGATTTTTCTAAGTGTCGGAATATTACCGAGTCTCTAGACCCGGCACATAATACCTATGCACACAGCATGTTTCGTGTTTCGTTTGTGAATCGTGTGTGACCTTAACAAGTACATTTGTGATACGATACGTGTGTGAGCAATTATTTACGTGTCATGTATTAATAATGTACATCACTAGCAATTACTCCCCGTAAGGGCAATTTGATCACACATAACAATTAACTAGCAATTATTCCCCACGAGGGCAATTTGGTCAAATCATGACAATCAATTAGCAATTATTCCCCGCAAGGGCAATTTGGTCAAAACACGATAATAAATTAGAAATCACGTTGTTTCATGCAACTTTCACAAAATTCAACCACTAGTTTCATCGAGACAGAAATTCTACTTGAAAGATTGTACTATTCCACCGATCATAGCATCTCAATTAATTTACCAAAAATCATCACTAAAGCATATATGTCTTAGGTTTCCAGAACATATTTTATTGTATTTTTATTCCACATAGGTTTCTCACAATAATCAAATCATTACAGAAAACTCATAACAGTCAAATTCATGCGCAACAGAATGTTATTTGAAATTCCCGTTAAACGAAAAATCCAATAAATGCAAGACCACTTGGGTTAGGTTCCTAACTCAATAAGTCAACTTTCAGAAGTGGAACCAACCCAATTGGTCTCGTAGTTCATGAGATATAACATTTACAAAACAACCTAACAGCAGGTCTAACAACTCAGCTTTGCACAACGTTTTTGTAAAATCATAAAGGTTAACTTTTACACGTCCAAAAATTGCAAATTTATATTCTTTAGAAACTAGACTCAACCTAGTTTACTGTAGTATCAATTATCTCAACCAATTTTCACATTTACACCCCGTTACAGTCAAATGAACATCAACAACACAATCTGTCCAGAAACTGTTTGCATCCAAACTCAACATATTAACTATTTATGGACCACAAATCATTCATATAACATTCTAGACACTATAATCACTATCCATGCATATCAATTACACCATACAAACATGGTTAGGGTTTTATTTGAATTCAAAATCAAGAACACATCAATTAACATGTAATAATACCAATTCTAGTTATCATATCACAATCAATCCATCATCAAATCAAGATAAAACATATGAACACATATACATATGAAAATCGGACCTAGGGTTTGCAATTATACCTTCAAAAACACCAATACAAGCAATAGGAAGGTAGAGGATGGCTAGAAACGGATGTAGGATGCTTCAATTGTGAAAGACAAGATCAAACAATGGTAGTATGTGTGTGTATGAAGGCCGATCGCAAGGGGGGGGGGGGGGGTTAGAGGCTGCCGTCGGGTATGAGGGAGAGAAAGAGGAGAGTTAGGGTTTATAATAATATTATTTAGTAACAATATATTACACTCAAGTCCCTCAACTTCCACATGTTACTTCTCTAGCTTAAATAATTAGTTCTAGCACATTAAGTTAATGTTTATAAGAATGTTATCACATAACACATAAGTCTATCACATAATTATCACATAATTATTGTTTTGACGTTTTTCGTTTATTCACCAATCGTTTGCGTCAACTCGTTTGCGTTTCGGTGCAATTCCCGAAAGACTACACATGTAGTAAGTGTTAAGCGTCATTTAAACCCTAGTTTAAATGTAATGAGGTGTGCGTTATAGATTCAGTGATCTTTAAGTTTAAATTGACGGAGTTGAGTTAACGGAGTTAACCTGAAATTGACGATTGTCACAATATATTACTAGGCTTTATCCCCCCGTATTACGGGGGTTGTTTTCATTTTTCTTTTATAATATTTATATATTTTTTAGATTTTAATTTTATCTATCGTTAGAAAGTTAATAATATACTTAGGTTTGATGATTAAAGAGTTTCATAAACAAATGAGATGTTATAACTCATTTAAAAACTATCTGGGTTTGGTAAGCTATGACCCGCTTTTTTTTTTACTATCAAATTGTTTCTTCGTTATAAATAATATATTTTTTAATTAAAATTAGACATTAATTTTAGAATATCCCTATTTTGTAGAATTTTCGTATCAAATATTTGATAAGATTAATTTTAATATAATGAGATGTTATAACCCGTTTAAGGGTTATCTATTTTTGGTGAGACCCATACCCATAAATTCGGGTCAAATACATGAGAATCCTACATTTATAAATAAAACAATCTGGTGTCTTGAGAGAATGTAGGAAGCGTTTTTAAGTAGTAGCAAACTCAAGATGTTAACTTTGTGACAATAGAAAATAAATACGAGAACTTTTATATTAAGTGACAATGTTCATTGACACAAAATGTCAAAATTACGAATGTTACAATAGCTTTTATATAAAATTGATGAATTGGCGAATTGCCACTACTCATTATAAAATGAATACAAAAAGGAGAACTAAAAAGTGATTTCGATAGAATGAAAATAATAAAGGGATGTTGTACTTGGACGTGCCATGCAAATATTTGTTATTTTATAAGCATAATATTTTTTACTATAAAATTATTTATTAATTATAAATAGTATCTTTTTCTTTTTAAATTGGATATTAAATTTTAGTATATCCCTATTTTATAGGATTTTCATATCAAATAACTGGTAAGATTAATTTTTAATTTAATGAGATGTTATAACTCGTTTAAGAGTTATCTGGTTTTGGTAAGACCCATACCCATGAATTTGGGTTAAATCAATGAGAGGTCTCTATTTAAAAATCAAGCAATCTGGTGGCTTCCATAAAAGGAGGGAGCGATCACATCGCGACACGTAGGATTTTAGGGGTTTCGTTTATATATATTAGATCATTCTCATCCCGTTTCCTATCTCTATATCCATATATATAATATAATTACACTAAAAACACTACATTTCTCTCTCCTGTTCAATTAAATAATATTTTTTATACCCTTTTCATTACAGTTTTCTCTCTCCATCTTATAATTTAAAAAAAAATCACTACATCTTCCCCAAATTTACAAAATATCACTACCTTTTCTCTCTCTACCCTATAATTTACACTCACAACCACTCATAACCCACACTATAATTTACAAATCCTCCTCACATAATTTTAGGGGATGAGTCGGGAATGCTCGATATTTCTCATTTTAAGGAACTATCTCAACTAATTTATCCTATGTATCTACTCGTCAGCCAAACTGTAGAAAGGAAAGATTTGTCACTTTAATCCATAGCCACATAAAGTTGATTGGAGATTGTCGTTGACAATATACGATGAACAAAATCAATTATTATTGTGAAAAACACAGGTGTTTTCATAATCTTACATTTTTATGTTTTTCTTTAAATGAGTGATAAAATGATCATTTTAACAAGTTAACGTCTATTAATACAATATAAACATAAAAATGTAAATCTTACATGCCCACATTACGATTGACATAATATACTCATAAAGTAATTAAGCTTTTCATATTTTCACACACAACCCTTCCTTTCTACAATTATCATCTCTATATCATTATTATGTCTTAAGGTTTCGTGTCCAACACTCCTAATCTTAAAATCATTTTTTCTTACCAACAAAACTTGGCCACTGGGTAAACCTATTGGTTAAAAACCATTAATGCTTGCAATCGCAGACAGCGTTGGTGACACGACCCTCCACCAATTCTATAGGCAATCTATCGCTCGGAGGCCCAGTATAATGAAACCCTGGCTTGTGCACGGCATTTTGTCATGTCCGAGCAATGTTTTCATAACCGGCAAGGAGAGCGAACCAGACAGGCAACCGGTTCACCGGTCATACAACTTTGGTAAAAAAAATGACGGGTATGGCTGGAAAAAAGATTTTTCAAAAACAATTTATTTCATAGTAAACCGGTTCAACCGGTCTAGTTTTCCGGTCGGACTAGTTGATCCGGTTTGAACCGGCCGGTTCTCTGGGAGCCGAGCGAACTACACTGAACCGGACTGGTCAGTAAACCGAATCCCGGTCGCACCAGTCCGTCGGTCCGACCGGCCGCTCCGGTTTCAACAGCATTGTGTACGAGACTCCAACCGGTAATCTATGATAAAGAAAGTTAGCAAGGTACCGTTAAAGCACTCCTATAGTCCTAATCTTTAAGCCATTTAAGTTAATATGGAATTTTTTACCTATTACTTCAAAAATAATTTTCTAATGCCTATAAAGGGAATATATATGTATACACACGCGCTAAGAGACATGCGCGTAAGTAGTTGCATGGATCGTGTCTCAGAGTCCACATACGGTGGCTTGCGATCTACGTTAGCTTTAAGCAACACCGCCGGCGTCGCCACCGGCCGTCAACTTTCCTTTCTTCATTGACACCCACGCATGCATGAGTAGTAACCACTATTTAAAACCATTTTTCACATCCATTTCAGACTGATATATCATCCTATTTTCGAATATATATCAACCACATATATATTAAAAGAGAGAGAGAGAGATATAGAGTGAACGATGACGTCGTCAAGCGGCGGCGTTCCACCGGGATTCCGGTTTCACCCGACCGATGAAGAGCTTTTGCATTACTACTTAAAGAAGAAGATTTCGTTTCAGAAGTTTGATATGGATGTCATTAGAGAAATTGACTTGAACAAGGTTGAGCCATGGGATCTCCAAGGTAATATATAATTTCATGGTTAAATTATATGTTTATACATATATTATATGTATGTATGTGGTATTTTCTTTTCTTTTTTCTGGTTGCTATTGGAGTTTAGTTAGGTTAGCCTTTGTTTTAAAAACCTTTTTTTAGAGAATTATAATGACTAATTTATATGCCATTTTTAAAGTTATTAATGTTTTGCATATGTATTTATTTTCATGAAAAATTATTTGATTATTACTAACTTTTATCAATAAAAGAAAAGAGAAAGAGAAACAAAAATTAAACTTTAAGGTTGGATTAGTCCATTAGACTAGGTTATGAGAAAAAATGAGGTAATTATTTATTTACTTTATATAGAATGAAAAAGAATAAGTAAAAAAAATAGGAAACTTTAATTTAATTTCAAAATGATGTTGGATTAGTCCATTAGACTAAGTTATGAGAAAAAAATAAACAATTTTGTAGAATAGTTATCAAGATTTAGTTTTTTTTAATTAAGTAACTAATATTTTATTTGATTTCAATTATATTACTCAACTTTCAATTTTGTCTTAACTAGATCACTCAACTTTCAATATGCTTCAATTAGGTCACCTAACTTGCATTTTTAGTTCAATTAGGTCACTCAATTTCAATAAATGTTTTAATACTATCTTTTTTACATTCATATTCTATGTTCAAAAATTACTAAAACATCATTAAAACCAACATTTTTTTTAATAAATATATCACTTATAATAATATAGTAGTTGTCACTCTTATTTTAGAATATAAATTGAAAGTTAAGTAACCTAATTGAGAAAAAATGAAATTTGAGTGATATAACGGAGACAAAATAAAATATGAGTGACTTAATTGGAACAAATTTGAAACTTGGTTACTATTTTATAGAGTTTTCCAGTTAATTAAATGATTCAGATTATCTTATAATTTAAAATATGTTTAATACTTTAATTACATTATTTTTTGGGATCTTTATAATTAATTTGATACATTAAAAGGTGGATCCATTATTATATATGCTTTAAAAACCATCTCTATTTCATGATGATGGTGATAAATATGCATGCATTTCCATGTTAGCAACTGGAAACCAATATATTAGTTTAAGGTCGATTCCCATTATTACATTAATATAACATAAGCTCATAAATAACAATGAATTGACAAATATTATAGAGAGATGTAACATTGGATCCACACCACAAAACGAGTGGTACTTCTTCAGCCACAAAGACAGGAAGTACCCGACCGGTTCAAGGACAAACCGGGCGACAAATGCAGGTTTTTGGAAGGCAACTGGGAGAGACAAATGCATCCGTAACACCTATGAAAAGATTGGAATGAGGAAAACACTTGTGTTTTATCGTGGACGTGCTCCACATGGTCAAAAGACGGATTGGATCATGCATGAATATCGACTAGAAGATAACGATGATCATCATGATCCTCTCAATCCCTCTCTCACATCTCCTGTAAGTTGCATCGGCCTTTATTCCCCTCATCATGATTAAATTAAGAGCTTAAAACATTAATTTTTAAACTTTGTTCTTGTTCTTGCGTCTCTACTAGTAGCTGGGGTTTCACCATATTTAGAAAAACTACGTTACAATTCAAGGTGTTTTTTTTTGTAGCTTCCAGTACTTCTAGACATTTTTGCTACCCAGTAATCGAACTCGATAAACTTAATGTGGTACTAATTAAGTGTGGTGAAAAACTCTATAGAGTTCACTTAGCAAACTTGCTGAGTTACTTTACATCATGATTGATAGGTAGCAAATCTGCCTATAAATACAAAAAGTTTCATAAAAACACCTACTTCCACAGAGTTTCCATAAATAAGATATAACATTAACACAAAGCGACAGGAGCATTCGTCGATTTGATTTTCGAGCCATCCAGCGTGGAATCTCTTTTGGTCGCAATAACCAGATCAAATTTAGTAAGATTCAAACCGAATCAGCCAAATTCAAATTCAATCGTTAAGTTTTTTGTTACAACCGAATAAATATTTTTTTTTAATATTTTTTCTTTCTTTCTTTTTTTTTTCCTGTTATTTGTTATTAAATTAGTTGGGTTAAATAATGTGCTGAAGTTATATTTGAACAAAGTTTAATTAAAACGCTAAAAATACCCATAATTTGTTATTCGGTGTATTTAGGTTATTCTTTCTGAATCAAATTTAGATTTTGTGAAACTAAAAACATTACCAATTCGGTTTAAAACCAAACCGAATATATATAATTCGGTTCGATTTTAATCAGTTTCTTCCGTTTAGTTGTTTACAAACCCAATATTAATGAACATTCTTGATTCCAGATTATCTTTCTTGAATCTTTACGCACAAAATATTGACGTTCATTGTTTTTATCTTTCTAGGAAGATGGATGGGTAATTTGCAGGGTGTTCAAGAAGAAGAATCTATTCAAGGTTGGAGGAAGCGAAGGGTCAAGAGGTAGCATTGGGTCCGACCAACTTAACCATGGCTCAAACCAACCTGGTCCATTTTCACACACCAACCATCAATACTTAACATACAATCAAGAACAACAACACCAACAACAACTACAAACATTTGTTGATCTTGGGCTCAACCATGGCCACCTTCCTCAACAATATCCCCATCTCCAAGCTCAAAACTTCATACCAACCCACAAGCCCTTGGGCTATGACTTCTCGAACCATGGTGAGTGTGACAGTGCAAGCTGTGAGAACCAGCTTCAAGTTGGTTATAACCAAGCTTGTGAGCCTGGTTTAGAGGTTGGAACATGTGAGCCACCGGCTCATGAAAGCATGGTTAATGCAACCGGAAACGAGTGGGGAATGATGGTGACACCGCATCTTGGTGCGGCCAACGAAGATGGTGGTGATTCGTCTAAAAGGATGGTCAGGTATGAGAATAACACAAATGCATCATCCTCTTCATCAATGCAACAAATCAATCAACTACCGTTGCATGGAGAGATGGACTTTTGGCGCTACGGAAAGTAGTCAAAATATACATATTTGTATACTTATTATTTTCGTGTAAAACATTTAAAAACAAGGATTAGGGCTCTAAAAGAAGATGTCTCTAATCCTATAAGCTACAAACACTATGATTGTTACGATTAATTATGTATTTTTCTTAAAATTTTATTTGACAGATAATATCACTATTATGTAAATCATTTATTTATATTGTTGGTTTGAAGTAAATGGGTCATCATTTTGCGGATACTCGAATTCTTTTTGGGCGATAAAGTTCTCTAACGGAGTTAGATTTTTTCTACAAAGGGCAATATTCAACTCTGTCAATTATTCGATTTAATAATTACATCGTTCATCACTATAGTTACATCGTTCATCATTATAGTTAATTATTTTGTCTTTAATTACCTATATTAATTAAAACAAGTATAACTTAACAAACCATGTTTATGTTGGATATCAAGGCGTTGAATATCAAGCGCCTTTTGGCCTAGTGCTATCAAGTATGTGTTGGATAAGGGTTTGTTTTTCCAAATGGTACATGGGTGAAAAAAATAATTCTTCAAAACAAACAAACCAATTTCTATGTAATTTCCAGGTGGTTAGAATTAGGTTACTTAGTTCGTTTCACAACCCAGAACCTGAAGATTGATCAGTGATTTCATTATGGCTTTCTAATTAAAGTTTAATTGCATTGAAACCACTTTTTTCGTAAACCCTTTTTTAAACTAAAGATAACTTCACTTGATAATGCTTAATTCCAATAATAATTTAGACAACATCTCTTTCCAGTGATTCTTAAGAGGTTTGACAATGTATTTACCTTAGCTAGCTAAGTCGATTCATGCAATTTTTATATCTACTTTTGATTAACCCTTCGGCATCGACCATCGATTTAAATTGTATTTTCATTTTTAAATGTGGCATCTTGTTAGATTGTGACATGCTGATAATATGCGTTGTAGTACGTATACGAGTTACTAGTACGTACATTGACTTGTGCAAATGACTAGTACTTTTAGAACTTGCTCAAATGACTAGTATGTTCAAGACTTAGACTTGTAAAGACACAATATTAAAACTAGTCCTTTATGTTTGCACGTTTTTTCAATGGTTGTCCTTTCGCAAACTTAATGACAAAAAACATCATTTATCCATAAAAATCGTTGCACGGTTCGTTCTTTCCACTAACAAACGTTAAATTTGTCAGTTAAGTCACCTTATGTGCATTGCACATGAGGATATTTTAGTCCTTTTACACATAAATATTAATCAAATATTAAATAGTATTATAAAATCTAATACACATACACACAAACGCTCTCACTCTCACTCTCGCTTTCCGGTCTCTTTCTCTACACCGCCACCACCAGACCGTCACACCACCAGAAACCACCATCACCACAATCCATCATTCCCTAAAAGCCACAAACTACCACCACCACCAATCCACCATACCCCTTTGTTTCAACTCGTCGGAACCCTAGACATGGTGGGAATCACATACTTTAGACCCAAAACACCTAGAAATGAGGAAGAAGGCTTTACAAGCATTCGACTGCTTCTGCTTTGATTCCAAAAAAAAATATATGCGATACTACGGAAACCCCCTAATCCAACAAGAACCATAATGTTGATTTCCCAAATTGCTCAACGATTCGCCTCTCTCAATTTAAATTGACAGAGGGTTTTTTTTGTTAGATGATTGCTGTTAGTGCACAGATTTGGGGCTAAGTATGTTAAGCGAATTAGGCTCATTCGTTAAAGACTAGGCTCATCCGCAAAGTTAGGAGCCCATTCGATACTACAGTGTAACGAATGGTGACTCGTTCGTTAATGTATTCCTCATTCGTTAACGGAGGTTAACGAATGAGAGGCCATTCGCTAGTGGAAAGGCTCGTTCGTTAGTATGTCTAACGAATGAACTCTAACGAATGTGTCATGCCTATATATAGGGTAACTTCATTAGTTATGATAGTGATATGGTTTTATTTATTCCCCTGTAACGTTATGCTGCCGGATTGGCTCCAAGATCCTCACCATTAATGTATCTTCATGTAACGTATTGATCATCAATAAAGTATTTCCTTTAACGTATTGAACACGATATTATGTATCGGTATTGCGGCTAGATCCGAGGCTCTATAAACGATTTATAATTTCGACCCTAAAACACACAAGCACTAACCCGATTGATGACGAATCGAAGGTGATTGGCTGAACGGAGTTCCGGAGTTGGGCTGAGTTCCAAATTCGGCCGTTTGAGTTCTGCTTTTATATAACGAGGTCAGTCCCACCCCTAACGGGTCGTAATTGAGTCCAACTAAAACTGAGGTGATTGTGGTTGTGGTTGTGGTTGTGTTGTGGTGGGGGTTTGTTGAGGAAAAAGATTGTGGCGAGTGAGGGAGTTTTGGGGCGAGGTTTTTTCAACGACAGTGGTCTGTGGTTAGGGGTGTTCAAAAAAATCCGGATCCGAAACCGAACCCGAAATATCCGAAAATCCGTATCCGAATTATCCGAAATTTCGGATATCCTAAAACCGGATAATCCAAATTTTCGGATTCGGATGTCGATTTCTAAAAATTTCGGATAATCGAATTATCCGATATCCGAAAACTAAAAAAAATATATAAAAATAAGTAATATATATATATATATATATATATATATATATTATAGGTTATAAGTTAAGTTTAGGGTTTCCCTCCTATATAAATTCTCCACTTTCCACGTTATAAATCCTCCCATCACTGCCGAATTGCCGAAACACCTTCCCTGCTGATTTCCACCACTACCTTTGCTGCATAAGGTGATTTCCATTTTATTTTTGAATTATCTATATCACTTTTTTGTTAATTGTTAATGAAAAGTAAGATTCTGGCTTATTATTCTTGGATATGCTGCTAGGGTTTTTCCTTTTTAAGTTTTTATTGTCATATTATGTATATATTTTTGTATCATACGTTAGTTAATTAGAATTTAGCATGAGCGATTAAAAAATTGCTTTTAGTATGAAAAGTAAAGTGTGAAGACATATATGTTAATAGTTATTTACGCTTTAGTTTTAAGGTTTCATAACTAAATAGCTTTTGGTTGTTTTTGTGTATAGTTTGCTGCTCCAATGGAAAAGCATGATGAAAACAACTCAGACTGTGAGGTAGTTTCTGAAAATGAGGCGGTTTCAAAGAATGTGCAAAAACCGAAAAAAGATGGAGAAACCCCATGTGCAGCCTCAGATGGCGATGTAAGTGAAATTCCTTCGATACATTTATTGAAAAAAAGATCTATTTGGTGGGAGCATTATATCGTGTGTGATATCCCTGATAAGGCTGAGTGTAAGTATTGTCATAAAAAAATTGGTTGTGCATCAAAAAGTGGGACTACTCCTTTAAGAAATCACATTAATGTTTGCAAAGAGTATCCAGCAAATAAAGATAAAAAACAAAAGCTACTTAATTTAGAGTCCAAAACACGTATTAGTGATGATTGTTCTGTTGAAACCGTGACAATTCCAAAGTTATGGGAGTTTAACCAAGAAGTAATTATGAAAGCTTTAGCAAAAATGTTGATTATTGATGAACTGCCTTTTTCATTTGTTGAGCGAGTGGGTTTTTGAGAATTCTGTAAGGTTATTAATCCTTATTTTATTGTACCTTCACGTACGACTGCAACAAGAGATTGTTATGGCTATTTTATTGAGGAACGAAGACGGTTAGTGAATATTTTTAAAAATATGTCAACGAGAGTGTGTTTAACCACCGACACTTGGACTTCGGGGCAAAATTTGTCTTATATGTGTTTGACTGCACACTTTATAGATGATGATTGGCATCTACATAAGAGAATTATAATTTTTTTGTCCAATTGTTGGTCATTCAGGGGTTTTAATTGAATGGGGCCTAAAAAATATTTTGACTATGACGGTGGATAATGCTAGCTCTAATGATATAGCTATTAAACACTTGCAAAAGGTTTTTAATCATTGGGAATGTGGTGTTTTGAAGGGAGCGTTTTTGCATATGAGATGTGCGGCTCATATTTTGAACCTAGTTGTTAAAGATGGGCTTACTAATCTGACTTTACCAATCAAAAAAATTCGTGCTTAGGTAAAATATGTGAGGTCTTCACCTGCTAGACTTCAAAAATTTCAAACTTGTGTTGAAGAAGAGAAAATAGAAAGCGGGGGTTTAGTGTGTTTGGATGTTGATGCCAGGTGGAACTACGCTTATTTGATGCTAGAATTTGCTGTTAAATTCAAAAAAGCATTTTCTAACTTACTATTAAAGGATTCTAGTTGTGAGAAAGAGATGAGGAAGTGTGAGGGTGGTTTACTTCATGAGGATGATTGGATTAGTGTTACTAGCTTGTTGCCTTTCTTGAAGATATTTTATGAAGCTACGTTAAGATTTTCAGGTTCCCGTTATGTGACCTCCAATGCTTATGTGCATGAGATATTTGGAGTTGGCACTGTGATTGATGGTTTCACTACCAATCAAGATAGTTCAATTCGTTCAATGGCATTTAGTATGAAACAAAAATATATCAAGTATTGGGGGAATGTGCTTAAGCTTAATCAGTTTTTATTTATTGCCGTGGTTCTTGATCCAAGACGAAAATGGCAATATATTAAATGGCTTGTTGAAGAAAATTTTGTAGATACGAGTATCATCAATACTCTAGACCGGAACTTGAAGGCTTTGTTTGAACTTTATGAGAATTCTATGCCCAAAAAACAAAAGGGTGTTGAGGCATCATCATCATCTAAAACTTCTATTCCTAGTATGGCATCCAGTGACAATCAAACAACAATGGACATTGATGAAATTATGAGCAAGCGGTTTGAAATAGCAATGGGAAGTTCAGAAACATCTATGAGAAAATCTGAGTTAGAAAAATATCTTGGGGAAGATCGGGAACCTAAAGACTCACGATTCGACATATTACAATGGTGGAAAGTTCAACAATGTCGATATCCCGTTCTTGCTAGGATGGCTCGAGATATTCTTGCAATTCCCCTTTCTACGGTTGCCTCTGAATCGGTTTTTAGCACCGGGGGACGAGTGCTTGATAGTTTCAGAACTTCCTTAACCACAAGAATGGTGGAAGCATTGGTATGCACACAAGACTGGTTGCGTGCTTCTAATAATCCAATTTTGATTGAAGATACCATTTTTGATATCGAAAGCTTGGAAGAAGGTTGTAATAAGTAATTATTTGCTTTACTTTTGTACATATGCATATTTAATGTTGATGTATTTGTTTTCTTCGTATTATATTGTAGGCATGAAGGAGTTAAAATTGGAACAACCCACCATTATCATAGATGAAACAGTTGATGAAACAATCGAGCCAGCTTAAGGTATTTTTTTCTATAAATTAATAGTATCTATACAATTATTTGTGTTACTAAATTAGAAATAGTTTTGCTTTGTTAACTTGTTATTTCTATTGATTTATGTTATACCATATTGCAGGTTTACAAGGGTTGGATAATGGATGTTCACACGAGCTTATGGTTGGATTTATCATTTTTAAATGTTTAATCGTTGATGAACTACTTTCGAATTTATCTTAGAATTTGTTTTGGATGTTTTTGGTTGTTTTGTTTAAGTTTGAATTTATCCATGAATTTCTTTGAATGTTTTTTTTATCTCAATGTTAGAAACTTGAAAAATCAAGCATAGGTTTAGTTTTAATATATGCATAAACAATTTTTTTTTTAATTCGGATTATCCGTTTCAATAACCGAATCCGTATCCGTATCCGAAATTTCGGATATCCGAAAAATCGGATATCCGAAATTTCGGATACGGATTTGGATATCAATATTCATTATCCGAACTTTTCGGATATCCGATTTTCGGATATCCGAAAACCGGATAATCCGGTCTTGAACACCCCTATCTGTGGTGGTGGTGGATTTGAATGATGGTGTTAGTGGTGGTGGTGGCCTTGAACTGGATATGATGATGATGATGATGATGATGATGATGATGATGATGATGATGTTGCAGATGAAAGATGTAGAAGAAAAAGAGTATATATAGAGAGAGAAAATGGATGGATGGATGGAAAAAGAAAGAGGAAGAGAGAAAGTGATTTATTTTTTAATATCATTTAATTTTTTATTTTAAGTAAAAAGACTAAATTATCCTCATGTGCCTTACACATGACCGAATATAACGAGAAAAATTAACTAGGTTGGGACCAAATGACATAATGTGATAGAGTTTTAAAGCATAAAGGATGTTTTTTGTCATTAAATTTGCGAAAGGACAACAATTGAAAAAATGTGCAAACATAAAGGACTAGTTTTGCTATTATGTCATTTGTAAACTTGTATGTGTAATTAGGACGTGGACGTATCTTAAACGTTATGTTGTTAACCTTAATTTTACGAGTCATGTATTGTACATTATGATGTATTCAGTAATGCCATTTAACCTTATAGTTAGAATTTTTAAGAAATGCATGTATCTTAGGAGTTACTTTAATTATTTTATAGATATTAGATTAGTTTAGGAAAAACTAAATCCAAAATAACTTTATTTGATAGCATGAGTTTATTGATTATCATAAAAAAAACATTCTGTTTGACTCATTATATTTTTCATGCTCTAGATTTTTTCTTTATTACTATTATTAGAAGGAGCAACGAGATGGTCATGTCTTGAGGATAATCAAAGAACGAGAAGAGCTAAAAGTTAATGAAACTCTTTATAAAGCAAAATATTTGGGTTTGAAATTAGAGTGGACGATTTAAATGAGATAGTAATTTTAAGGAAGAAAATTATAGTGAGTAATGCTATGGGATGTCAAGGTAAGACAGATTAAATTTTATGATCATTAGATTAATGAAGGATAATTAATGTGAGGATCGTTATATTTTATTGAAGATGTGATATATCTATTATTAACATTAAACCAATAGACTACAATTAAAAGTTCTAGTTAAACAAAAAAATAAAACACATTTGAGCATAATTAAAATATATTTAAGTATATGTGTGCAAAACAATTGTAACACATCACCTTTGACTAGAAGTGAGACAGCTATTTTAATTATGAACGGGTTAACTTTGCTGGATATAAATATAACTCATCACCTTTAGGCATAAATGAGATATTTAAATCATGTAGGCAAAATTAATAAAGCTTTGTAATTAGACTTGAATGTGGGGTAGATGTAACACATCACCTTTGAGCAATAGTGATACATCAAAATTTATTCAAGTACAACTTTTATGTTTTGTAAAAGGTTTTTAAGTTTTAAGTGTTTAAAAAATATTTATTAGTTAACAGCAACCTGTTTAATTTAGAAAAGTTGTGGTTTTCGGTTTTCTAATGAGTTCTCGGTCAAATTATGAGTTCTCGATCAACACGTATGTGACATCCTTCATCGGTTGGGAAGGAGAATAAAGCCTTCTTTATAAGGAGGTGGATACCTTTCCCATCATAACGCGTTTTGGGCGCTTAATAGTAGTGGATGAGAGGAGAACTCCACAGTTAAGCGTGCTCAAGTGGGAGTAGTATCAGGATGGGTGACCTCTTGGGATGTCTCCACCTGGGCAACCAAAAGCAAATCTGTGAGGCGATAGTGGTACGTCCCGGCCAAAGCGGACAATATTATGGTGCGGCGGTAGCTGGGCTGTTACAGATGGTATCAAAGCAAGGGCCAGACTAGTGGTGCCAGGTTCCGCGAGGACGCTGGACCCCTAAGGGGGATGGATTGTGTCACCCCCCGACTCAGGGCCTAGGCGTGACACCCGTAGTTGGTACCTGTTTTGTAAATATATTAGAGTTTCGGGTTATTAGCGGAAGTCTTTGATTATAGTAATAAAATAATAATTTATTTTGAAAATCTTTTAGATAATAAATATCCAAGTATTTGATTTACAAACCTTTATTTATTCTTGTTTACAGTATTTTATTTATTAAAAACTGAGCCATCTCTATCTGCAAACATCTATCTCCAAGAGTGACTCTTATTCCTTTCTATTTGTGCTATACTTGCTTTCCTGTAATGAGGGGGGGAATACGTCAGCGATATGCTGGTGAATTGTTGACTTTGAAAATATTTGACTGACAAGATAGTTTTGGAACAAACTCAGCAGAAACGTCTCTTATTTCTGGGAATTGTGCCACTGCCATACACATATAATTATGGTTCTCCAAGAACTAATGCCTGCTGGAAAACTTTCGTTATGACTGTTTAGTCTGCGGCCACGTAGCCTTGGTTGAAAGACTAGACAATTATGTTTGGATCCAGACACATGTGTACTCGGTCTAAGTTATTTTTATTTTCTACCTTGTGACTTAGGGATCACGTAATCCCTTAAAATTTAGTGATCACGTAATCTCATACAAACATTTGACTGACTGTTTAGATAAACAACCCGTTTATCTGACTGAAAAAGGTTTAAAGTATTCACCTGTGGATTGTGATTGTCTTTTCCGAATGATGTGGTGATCTCGTTTGATAACATTTGTGAAAGAATGATGATTGATCTATAATAAAATAAGTTTGTATAAATACCCGAATCGTCTCTTGATCTAGCTACAGACCTTTAGTCTGGTTTTAATAGCTTTAAACCTTGACTGATCATTTATTTGAATAAAATATTTAAACCCGTAGTCTTTTCAAATATTTACAAATCATGTACTGAGTTTCTTCTTCAAGAAGAAACATTAAATGATTATAACCCTAGTTGTGAAGAAAACTATATCTCTTACATATAATATTTCTTAATAGTGAAGAAACTATTTCTTACTATATCTTATTGTATATAAAAGCTTATGTTTCTTAATCATGAAAAAAACATTATTTTAACTATAACCTTTGCAATGTATAAAGCTTTTATAAACATAATTATGATCAAGGTTTGGGCTATACCCCTGACTATGGTCTAAGCCATATTATATAATAATAAAATAATAACTTAATCAGAACCCCTACCTCTCACGCGGGTATTCAGAGTTAGTTATCTAAGACTGATTGAGCGGCACTTCTACTCTATATCGCGTACTAAAGCTTTAAACTGTTGGAACTTCGGGGCTTGGAACGTTACTACAAGGTCGGCACGCAAACCGAGGTTGTGTATAAGAAAATAGTGTGTTTGGTGTGTGAAATGGAAGTGCCATACCCCTCCCCTTTTATAGCTGAATTTGGGAATCATCGCATAGCGCAATGGTCCCTTCTATTGGGGCATCACGTAGCGTGATGTCAGGGTTTGACGCGTGCCATGCTGACTCAGCCCTAACATCTGCCACGTGTCCCCCCGTCGCGACACGTGTCTGGTGATTCATACACCCCCATCGCGTAGCGCGATGGTGTTGTTCCTAGGCTCATCGCGTAGTGCGATGGGTCCTGGAATCAGATTTTTCAAACTTTTTGTCCTTCGTCTTTGATAACTTGCCACTTCTTGGTCATACTTTCATTTTCCAAAAATACTAAAGCGGCCCTTATGTGGCTCACGGCGATGCGAGCATTCGACTTGCAAAGTGCACCATCAAAACTCCACATTACGCCCATCGTCCGAGTCCTAGTCCGTGCGCGTGTGCGTCGGGTGCTTTGCACCCTCCGCTAGGACTATAGGGAGTGGTTAGCCACATTAAAGCATTCTATGGAAACTTGCTTCCGTATAAAGAGCTTCTATTTCTTTTCTTGTTTCTATGTGGGATAAAAGTTATCTTTCTTATTTATACCCATGTAGAATGCTTCCATTTTCTTTCATCTTTCCATGTGGGATGGAATTTCCTATTTTCTTAACATAAGATGCTTTGTTTTTCTTATCTCTTTTCTTTCTTTTTTGTAACGTCCGACTTTTAGAAATAATAGATAAAGAAATATTTAAATAACGTTTGTTATTTAATCGTCGTATAATAATAAATAATAAATTAAAATGAGAGATGATAGGCTTAATGGATATGAACTTAACAATAAAATATGGACTTAGTGGATTAATGGGCCTAAGGTCCATGAGCTAAGGGTATAAGTACCCTTAAACCTTCCCTAAAACCCTAGATCTCATAATTTCATACCTTTCCATTTTTTTTACCAACACACACTCTCCCTACCTTGAAACCCGAGAACGAGATCCAAGTTGTTTTAGTGATTCTCGCTTCCAAACGACAAGGAGAATCAAGATCTAGCTCGTGTCAAGACCAAAACTCTAAACCGGATTACGCTTAGAGTTAGTCGAGCTCAGTTGAAGAAAGGAATTACTATTAACGGTGAACGCAACAGAATCCAGGTGAGTTCTAGCCCCTTTCTCTATGATGTTTTTCGGGGCTGTGTGCATACTCCTATGTGATAGTTAAAACGCTTATCCTAAGTGATAAGTGTAAGATACATGTATGATTGTGCATTGATTGCTATTATTATATAATGTTTATATGATAGAATGTGTATATGTATGTATGTATATTATATATATACATGAGACAGGTAAAGTATGCATGTACGATAATGAAGGTATGAAATGAACGTATGGATAGTTGACGGGACATGTATGGTTGTATGGTTAAACGAAACAAAGGGATCAGACCCTAATAATATTTGAGATTGTGATAAAAGGGACCAAACCCTAATAATATCTGAGATAGTAGGGACCAGACCCTTATAATATCTGAGATTAGAGGGACCGGACCCTATTAATATCTGAGAGGAGGGATCAGACCCTGAAAATATCTGAGATGGGGGGACCAGACCCTAAGAATATTTTTAATACTGTAAATCCACCCAGCGAGAAAGTAGGGTTCCCAGGTCGGGGGTCTTACATCTTTACTTGTTATAAGAATATTTTTAATACTTCAACTTTCAAAGTTGACTTTTTTAATCCAAAATAATTATGAAATTTTCTAGGATGTTGCATCCTCCTCACCTTGAAATGAATCTCGTCCTCGAGATTCGCTAACTTTGGTTTGGTTGATTAGATTCCTTTTAATTTGATTCTCGAGTTTAACTCCGAGTTGATAAATAGTTGAAATACTTGAATCGTTACATCTTAATTGATATTATCAGTAAATGGTTCAGAATATCATAAGTAATTGTAAATGGCTAAGCACAATGGCCAGTTGTGTTTAATTATTTACCTTACCTTTTGTATTCTAAACATTTGCTGATGTTAACTAAATTGCCTCTTGGATCCAGTATATCGAATCCTTTCATCTTATTCATCTTGATATTCTTTAAGATACTTCTACTTGTCCCACGTTGTCCTTTGCTTTTATGAACTTGACGGATTTCTTCCTTCTTTATCCATTGGTCATTTCTTTGAACTTTTAAAGTTTATATCACTGATTTTCTTGAATAAAGATAAACTCTTTAATGCATTATTTTCTTTATTTTATCTTTCTAGAGATGATAGACTATATTAACTATATAGTCTTTACATTCTTTATGTATTTCGGATTAAAACCGCCTCTTTATTGAATATAAGCATTATTGTGTAAAGACACGATCTGTATGCTAATATTTTTCTTTATTTACATTAGGGATTTAAAAACCCTATTACGATTACAAAACTTCCCGTTTAAAACGAGTTTACAAGCAGTTTATAAGAGCTAACTTAACTATTAGTTATTTCTAATGCCTTGAAATCTTGCACATTCGTTTAGCATACTCTTATCTGCTTTTATTCTTGATCGCCAGATGCTTCTTGCATGTTTAACATATTTATTCTGGCGTTTCCTTTCTTGGCTTTGCTTCCATTTGCATTGTTTGTCTTTTTCGGACATTCTATGCTGAAATGCCCATTTTCTCCACAGTTGAAATACACAACTGTCTTTCTTCTGCAATCATCTTCTGAATTAACAATTTTCTTGCAGAAGGTGCATGTGACAAATGGATTGGTTTTGGGAATGTTAGTTGATCTCAGACATCTCCCATGGTGTCTCCTTCCACAATTTGAGCAGATTGGTCTTGTGAATTTGAATGACCCTTCTTCCTTTTCTTTGTTTTTATTCATTCTATTTACCTCAGTTTCTTTTTCCTTTCGTTTTTCATTTTTATCTTGCTCTTGATTTTTTATAAGACCATTCATGAGATAGCCAGCCAATTCCATGGCTGAATCAGCAGTTTGAGGCAGATTGGATCTCACCATGTCTCTAATTTCTCTTGGCAGTCCCCAGATTATCGGGTCACTTTGTTGTATTCAGGTGTTACCATGTGTGGTACCGATCTACAATACTCATGAAACTTAGTATTGTATTCCCTGAGATTAGTGCCTTCCACTTTGTGATTCAAAAACTTGGTTTGAATAAGATCTCTTTCATGCATGGGATAGAATTTTCGTATTACAAGTTCCTTGAATGCTTCCCATCCCATTTGATACAAGGTTTCTCTACCCTTTGTCATGATTAGGTCATTCCACCATTCTAGAGCTTCACCCTTGAATTGTTAAGACGCGTAATGAATCTTTTGAATCTCAGTACATTGGCTTATGATAACGATAGACTCGAGCTCCTCAAGCCATCGTAATGCTGATATGGCACCTTGATCGCCATAGAATTCTTTTGGTCCATAGACTTGGAAAATTTTGAAATTACAACCTTGGATAACTAACTTATTCTTTAAATTACGATTGAAACTATTATCAGTATTGGAACTATGAACGCTTTCTTCATGATCAGAAGGATTTCGATACGGATGAGGTCTAACAGTTTTATTCGAATGCGGAGATTTACATTTATGTGATCCTCCTTTCATTACATCGATGAGAGGAGTGATTGCATTATGAATCATTTCTTGTACTTTGACTAAATATTGCTCAGGAATCTCCTAGGCATGTTCGTATACTTTTCTATTTCTTCTTTGAGTTGAAGCTTCATCATTGTTTTCTTGATTGATTGGATTCGACATTTCTGTGAATAGAATGAAAGAAACTTTTTATATTAATAATAAAATATTCGCAACAATTGCGTGACACTGAAACAAATGACACAAGTACGAGATATCTATTAACGTTTAATCATTTTGTCGTATTTCGAGAGAATTTTCAAAAGATCTCTTGTTGACTTTTCATTTTTCTTTTCTTTGATCTCCAATATCTATTTCTTGAGATTATCTATCTCACATAAGGCACAATCTCAATGCTTTCTCTTGAATGATGTTGGGATAATCGTTAAAATGATAAATCTATGTATCTTTGAATGTCTTTATTCTTTTCTTGAGATACTATTACATATGCAGACCATGAGAATTTCTCTAATTCTCTTTCTAGGTCTATTCCTTTTATCTTGTCGTTGACTTGAAATTTTCCCACCCGGACCTTTTCTCATTTCATTGTTAATGTTTTCCCTACTTCCAACTTTCTTTGGAAGGATTGTCTTGAAAGCGAGTGTACTTTCTTTTCTTGACATATTAAAATACAATTTTAAAGATAAGTTCAATATTCGGGGAATTTTAAAACATATCTTTTATTTATTTATATTGTAGTTTTCAAGAGTGCACAACATTATTATAGTTTACACTTGTTTACAACTATTGCGGTTCTTATCGTCTATTTCTTCCAACGGACAATCAATTTCCTGATTTTACTATCCTTCTTGGTATTCTTACTTGTTTCCTTTTCTTTTTCTTTTTTTTTTTCTTTGTCCTTCTCTTCTTCCATCTCTATATTGTTGAGCATTGATTCGACTATTTTTGTAACGTCTACTCCATAGCATGTTGGATCATCTATGAAATGGTACATTCCTTCATATTTTGTACTCCGGGGTTCATTTTGAGGATAAGCAAAATAAGGATCTTGATTTATTGGATAATTAAAATATTCCTGTCCCTAGGGGTTTTCTTCCTGATCGGTCATTAGTTCTCTTCCTTTTGGCATAGTTGATTTCTTGGATCTACTTGATCCTGTTTCCTGCATATCTTGTCTTCGGATGATATGGGCTAGTGAGATGTTGGAATCAAAGGAATCTGAATTTTCTTCCATTGAGGTCTGATACGAGTCTTCACTACTAGATATTGGGATTAGAATTAAAGCGGTTCCTATACACCCTTTTCCTTTACCTGACGGAGGTTGATATGATCCTTGGCTGGATTAACGATCAGACATCTGTACGATGTTAGATTGGGAATAAGATTGTATTCTTATCTTATTCGTAATAGTTTTACTTACATTTTAGATACTTTTAATTAAGTACATATTAATATCCGTATGATAAGATTTGGATCTTATGTTAAATCATTCAATGACTATTTATGTTGATATTCTCTATTGAATACTAATTTTAATTATGTTCAAAGCCTAGGTATACTAAATACCTAATTCGCTAAGAACAATGGCTCTGATACCAACCTGTCACACCCCGACTCAGGGCCTAGGCGTGACACCCGTAGTTGGTACCTGCTATGTAAATATATCAGAGTTTCGGGATATTATCGAAAGTCTTTGATTATAATAATAAAATAATAATTTATTTTGAAAATCTTTTGGATAATAAATATCCAAGTATTTGATTTACAAACCTTTGTTTATTCATGTTTACAATATTTTATTTATTAAAAACTAAGCCATCTCTATCTACGAGCACCTGTCTCCAAGAGTGACTCTTATTCCTTGCTATCTGTACTATACTTGCTTTCATGTAATGAGGGTGAAAAATACGTCAGCGATATGCTGGTGAATCGTTGACTCTGAAAATATTTGACTGACAAGATAGTTTTGGAACAAACTCAGCAGAAACGTCTCTTATTTCTGGGAACTTGTGCCACTACCATACACACAAAATTATGGTTCTCCAAGACTAATGCCCGCCTGAGAACTTTCGTTATGACTGTAAAGCCTGCGGCCACGTAGCCTTGATTGAAAGACTAGACAGTTATGTTTGGATCCAGACACATGTGTACTCGGTCTGAGTTGCTTTTATTTTCTACCTTGTGACTTAGGTATCACTTAATCCCTTAAAATTTAGAGATCATGTAATCTCATACAAACACTTGACTAACTGTTTAGATAAACAACCCGTTTATCTGACTGAAAAAAGGCTTAACGTATTCATCTTTGATTGTGATTGTCTTTTCTGAATGATGTGGTGATCTTGTTTGATAACATTTGTGAATGAATGATGATTGATATATAATGAAATAAGTTTGTATAAATACCCGGATCGTCTCTTGATCTAGCTATAGACCTTTAGTCTGGTTTTGATAGCTTTAAACCTTGACTGATCATTTATTTGAATAAAGTATTTGGACCCGTAGTCTTTTCATTTATTTACAAATAATGTACTGAGTTTCTTCTTCATGAAGAAACATCTACTGATAGGTTTTTTCTTCAAGAAGAAACGTTAAATGATTATAACCCTGGTATGTAAAATCTTATGTTTCTTAGTTGTGAAGAAAACTATATCTCTTGCATATAATGTTTCTTAAAGTGAAGAAACTATTTCTAACTATATCTTATTGTACGTAAAAGCTTATGTTTATTAATCATGACGAAAAACATTATCTTAACTATAACCTTTGCACGTACAAAGCTTTTATAAACATAATTGATCAAGGTGATATAAGGCTAAATATATATAAATCCTTTGTATATTTTATTAGTTTTTGTTTGGTTTTATTAGAATTTGTATATTACTAACATATTTGTGTATTTTAGGTTCCGGGTTTCAATTATGTCGAAAAGAGGGCAAAAAACAAGCGCAAACAAGCAAAATGGGAGAAAGCCCGTCGCGCGGCACTATGGGCTCAGTTTTCTAGAATCTTCTACAAATTTTAAGTTTATGGGCTTAGATTTCCAGAATCTTTTACTAATTTTAATATTATGGGCCTTGAAAGTTTATATAAACACCCATAAACTTAACCCTAATCATAACCTGAATACCCTAGCCTTCTAGGACGAATTTGGGAGCTCAAGAGGAGATATTTCCGAGGGTTTGAAGGCAAGGAATCAGCCGGCGAAGTGCTTATCATCCAAGGACGAAGACCACGGGTTTTATCGCCTTTAATCTTCCGTTCTTATTTATGTTCGCCATGAATTCCTTTATTATTGGTTTATTTAATTTTATGATGCTAGGCTAAACATTATAGACTGCCTAGGCTTATGATGAACCTATTTTGACGTTGTGATTTGATTTGGAATTTATTTAACGTTATGGTTTTATGATTTAGTAAAATGTTTAATTATATTAAATTGATGCATATGGATACTTAGGATTGTTTGATTGATTGTTATTATTCCAAAGTTGCCTTGATTATTGTTTGCCATTATGATAGGTTGCTATTATGTCACCTACTTTGTGTTTTTGACTATTTTATGATTGATATGCATTAAGATTATAGGAATAATAATTTTTAATTAATTAAACCTAAGTGTCTGCTAACCTAAATCTGTAAAGTGCTAGGTTATTGATAGATCTTTATTAATTGGTCTTGCTAGATTTAGTTCTTCATAAGGAGTCCGTCTAGGTTTGATTACTTAATTATTGTCTATCGAATCAATTAAATATATTAAACTGCCATTGATTTTCGCGCTGTAAAGTAGGATTTCGTATAAAGGAACTAAGTCATAAATAATTAGGTGACCGTAAGGAAACTTGATCTTTAATACTGGTGTGCGTTAAAACTTATTAGAAACTCATAGATGTCTCTCGAGAAGGGTCAGGGGTCTTGTTCGTGTTTTCTCAAGTGTCTATTTTACAATCGCAGTCCATAATTTAATATTTTCCTGGTTTATTCATAACTGAAATTTAGGGGATTCTAGCCTAGGTAGTTTTTTTTATCATCATATTATTTATCAAACTTGTATTTTTGTTTACTTTACTTATTTTCCTTAATTAGTTTTAATTTAGTATTTTAAACAAAACCCCCTTTTACAAACAAATAGTCGTGTCAGTATTAGTTGAGTCTAATTAGCTAGTTAACGTAGTTTAAAGAGTCTCGTGGGTTCGATATTCGGACTTACTTAGCTGTACTGGAGTCGACCGATTCACTTGTCGGTTAGTAGTTTTAGTTAAGTTAAGAGTCTAGAATTATTACTTAGTGTCCAGATTGGTGTTTATTTAGTTAATAAATTAATAACTACTTTTAGCACATCAAGTTTTTGGCGCCGTTGCCGGGGACTCTTGGTGATTGCGTTATTAGCTTTGATTAGACTTACTTGCCATATACGTGCTATTTGTATTGTGTTTTGTTTTTAAGTCGTAGGAGTTAGGTTAATATAGTTTAGTTTAATTGTTAGTTTTATTTAGAAGTTTTTTTTTGTAGAGTCTATATACGTGTTATTTTCTTTTGAGTCGTAGGAGTCTAATTGTCTGTGTCTTTTATTTATTTTGAATCTCGTAAATATGTGTGAGATTTGTGGTGGACCCCATTTTACGCTTATATGTCCTCAATGTGTGGGATGTTTATCACATTATTATGCTAACTCTCCTGTGCAGTCGCAACAGAATTTTTTGCAGGGGCCTTCTTCGTATTATTATGATGATCTATATCAGCAGCCTCAGCAAAATCAGGGTCAATTTGATGGTCAATATTTTAATAACAACCCTGTTGAGAATAGTTTGTCCGAGAGTAGTATGAAGAATTTCGAAAATATGTTGGCTCAATATTTGGCCTCAGATTCCAACCAGAATTTAGTTGAGCAGGATATCATCTTGAAAAATCAACATAGTGTTCTTACAGATCTCCAACGTACAATAGAAAGAATTACTTGGAGATTGGACGAAGAAGAGGAAGAAGAAAAGAGATTGAAGTTATTGGAATATATGGACGAGTCAGATGAGGGGATTACTCAAGTAACGGAGACGAAAATGGATGATGAAGTCCCACCTTCGGTTCCACATGTTACTATTGCTAATTACTGGAGTGACCCTGATGATGAAATAGATGAAGAAGAATGGGCTACTTATCAAAGGTCGTTAGTGAAGAAAGAAGAGATAGAGGATGAAGTGGGTTTGGGAGATTCACTTGAGTTGATGTTTGGTGTTGAAGAAGAGATAGAGGGTGCAGTGGATTTGAGAGATTCACTTGAGTTGATATTTGGTGTTGAGGAAGAGGTTGAGAATAAGTTGTGTGAGGAGGATGAGTTTTTGGATTTGGAGTTGGAAAGTTTGCCTGAGTACAACGAAATAGGAGAGTTTGATTCGGAGGGTGACATAGAATTTTTTGAAGCTCTACTGGAAGATATATAAGTGGTGGTAGTGGAAGAACATCACAGCTGGCTCGTTGGACACTTATAATAAATATCGCTCATAAATCTAGACCACGGGAGAAGGTGAAGAGAAGAGCATCTGTGAATCGGAATAATTTGCAAGTCAGAAGATGGTCTACAAAAAAGAAGAAGCCATTGAAGTTCAGGCACGACCAGTCTTCTCGATACATGTCATGCATCCGGTTCATGTCAGTTAAGTTTGAATTTTGGTGGTTTGACCCGTTAAGGATTCTTAAAATATTTTTCAATTACAGCGAGGAAAGTTTAATGTTTAACAAGTACCGGGTGGAACTGAACGGGTTAGATAGGGTCCAGGTCAAAGAAAAACCTCCTGATTAAGTTCAAGTGTGGGGAGGTTCCAAAGAGTGTGTATAATTGTCAAGTCACTAACGTAGTCTTTTGTAGATTTTTTTTTTTTGTTTTTGTGTTTTTAAGTTTTGTAGTATTTTAGCCAGAAGAGTATCCCCATGAAGTATAATGCAAAATTCAAGTGTGTGGATGGAGCAGCAGGAGCCGTATACTTTTTATTTATCTATTTGCTACTGTTATTCATATTATATATTGTTTAGGGTTGGTTGGTCTGGTTACATACTTTGAATAATTACATCTATCAAGTTGATAAGATATGTTTTAGATATTGTTTGATGTGTTTGCCGCTTCCGTTCGTGAGTGAGAGAAGGAGATACCGTTTGCTGAGTACGTTCGGAGTTTGAGGACATTCATGGAAGAAGACTTTGGCATCATATTTAATGTGCATATTACCAGCTAAGTCTTTTCCATTATCTAGCTTGTTTATTTTTGGTTTTTGTTTTTAGATTTTTAGTTTTTTTGTATTTTGAATTTTTTTTTTATTTTTAGTCCTTATCCTTGCATTGAGGACAATTCAAAATTTAAGTGCAGGGATAGGGCATTTGAGTCGTAGTTCAAAAAAATTGAAAAAAGTTTTAAAAAATGTTCTCTGAATTTGTTTCTTTTTGCATTTAAATGGGAGATGAGGATATTTATCGGGAGTTGGTTTTTCAAACTACTAATAATAAGATATAATAAAAACATGAACGCACTTAATTTGGGATGTGTCAGTAGGCCTAGCTGATAGTTAAAGGCTTTTGAGAATGTAATAAATATACCTATAATTAAATCATTAAGTCTTGTGGGTTCTCATCTTAGGAAAACAGAAAAACTGAAATGTCTAAGGTAATGAATAAGCACTAGTGTAGGTTAAGCCTGGTAAATCTTAAAATTTGATTTCATATACATAAGCAATGAGCATATAAATATATAAAAAGTTGAAAAAGATCCAATAATTTAATGTGTCTCCCTCTAGGATAGTGACTTGGAGATGACATCTATGGATGAGGATCGATAAAAATAATAAATAAAATCCAACAACCTATGTGTTTTTTTTCGAGTTGACAGTTTAACTGATAGGCCTCTGGGTGAGGATTAAATGAACGTTCATGTATAATGACCAACAGCTTACATGCTTTTTACTGGGCTAGCAACCACGGTGAGAACATCCATAGGTGAGGTCTAAATTACGTTGAAATATAAAATTGCTCAAATAATTCAAGTATTTATTTATGAAGTTAAATTTTAATGGTACAAGTTTTTAGGGTGCATTGGTAGAATAAAATCTTTTTGGTTTTCTCTATGCTTTGACATGCCTATAACAAATTAGGTGGATTTGTGATTCTTGGTGTGAGACCCTTAGACTGAGTGTTAACTTGAACTTAATGTTAAACATGATTAGAGGTCTGATCTGTCGGTGGTTGGGTTTAAGTGGACAACAATATCGGCAATCGCGGTTTTTGTGTTAATTAAGATAACTAATATGTTTTTAAGACCGTATTTCTCCAATTCTGATCCCATTGAAATTAGACTTTTTCATAGACGAAAAAAGATAAGTGTGGGGATATTTGATATAAGGCTAAATATATATAAATCCCTTGTATATTTTATTTAATATTTTATTAGTTTTTGATTGGTTTTTATTAGAATTTGTATATTACTAACATATTTGTATATTTTAGGTTCAGGATTTCAATCATGTCGAAAAGAGGGCGAAAAACAAGCGAAAACAAGCAAAATGGGAGAAGGCCCGTCGCACGGCACTATGGGCTCAGTTTTCTAGAATCTTCTACAAATTTGAAGTTTATGGGCTTAGATTTCCAGAATCTTATACTAATTTTAAGTTTATGGGCCTTGAAAGTCTATATAAACACCCATAAACTTAACCCTAATCATAACTTGAATACCCTAGCCGACTTCGACGAATTTGGGAGCTCAAGAGGAGATATTTCCGAGGGTTTGAAGGCTAGGAATCAGCCGGTGAAGTGCTTATCATCCAAGGACGAAGACCACAGGTTTTATTGCCTTTAATCTTCCGTTCTTATTTATTTTCGTCATGAATTCCTTTATTATTGTTTTAATTGATTTTATGATGCTAGGCTAAACATTATAGACTGCCTAGGCTTATGTTGAACCTATTTTGATGTTGTGATTTGATTTGGAATTTATTTATCGTTATGGTTTATGATTTAACAAATTGTTTAATTATATTAAATTGATGCATATGGATACTTAGAATTGTTTGATTGATTGTTATTATTCCATAGTTGTCTTGATTATTGTTTGTCATTATGATAGGTTGCTATTATGTCATCTACTTTGTGTTTTTGACTATTTTATGATTGATATGCATTAAGATCATAGGAATAATAATTATTAATTAATTAAATCTAAGTGTACTGCTAACCTAAATCTGTAAAGTGCTAGGTTATTGATAGATCTTTATTATTTGATCTTGCTAGATTTAGTTTTTCGTAAGGAATCCGTCTAGGTTTGATTATTTAATTATTGTCTATCGAATCAATTAAATATATTAAACTGCCTTCGATTTCCGCGCTGTAAGGTAGGATTTCGTATAAAGGAACTAAGTCATAAATAATTATGTGACCGTAAGGAAACTTGATCTTTAATACTGGTGTGCGTTAAAACTTATTAGAAACTCATAGATGTCTCTCGAGAAGGGTCAGGGGTCTTGTTCGTGTTTTCTCAAGTGTCTATTTTACAATCACAGTCCAAATTTAA
>NW_027501744.1:0-70018 GCF_021521415.1 Bidens hawaiensis
ATCTGTTACGCAAGCAGTTCTTGTTTCTGTTTCTCCGAAGTTGATAGGAGGAATAAAAAGTCCTGTGAGTTACTGAAGAATTACATTTTCAACTTATACTTAAATTCTCACATAAAGTAGTTGGGTAGTATAGTTAGTAAGACATATATGCGGGTTATCTACCTGTCATAATGCATGACTGTATTGTCAATTAGTTGTTGAGTATACTACATTGTATGTGCCATATGTCTTGGGTTCATTTCCCCTTATGTTACAACAATTGAGATACGTGTTAGGATTAAACGCACACACGAAACCGAACACGACACGAAAGCAATAAACGAACACGAGGATTTAACGTGGTTCGGTCTAAATTGACCTACGTCCACGGGTGGCAACTAGGTATATCTTTATTGAGTGACCTATATTACAAGTACATAATGTTGTTTATATAGAGACTGAACTAGGGTTAGTAAATTATTATGCAAGAAATCTAAACCGGGCCGGGCTTGGGCCCGACCGCCCACACCCGTCTCCTCTTTTGACTTCATATAATAAACCGGGCCAACAAGGCCTACGAACCCAACAATCTCCCACTCGGAGGCCTTGAGTACTCTCGTCTGCACTCCTGATTGTACTTCTGTAATCTGAACATTAAACTTCTTCTAGTTGCCACCGCCTTCTCATCAATTAACCTGAAGGCCCGTTGAAGCTCCCCGGAGCTCCAACACGTCAGTCACGGCTAAAACTGCCCTTGACCCGTTCTCTGTCCCTACCGGCTCCCACTGTAACGAACTACCGGATCCTGAGATAACATGAGAACAAACACTCTCCATATTCAGCAAGTAATTCATTGGAGAGACTTTTACAGCTGGAATACTGGTTTTCTTAATCCACTGTCGACCTGGAACTGTAACTGAAACACGACCTGTGCTCCCACTGTCACGATGTCCCCCAACTGATTTAACCTTCCTAGCTCGTTCATCCTGAATCTTCACTTTGGCTGTGGGTTTGTTACTTGCAAAACGAACCTTCTTCTGCCCACGAGATTCTGTGAACCGGATTTTGTCTTTCACCAAAACTGGATCCACTCCTTTCGATGACATGCCGACCATATACAATGAACCAATTTTCTTTCCACGAGCAACAACGAGATTCCCTTTGACTACTTTCCACTGCCCATTCCCGAACTTAACATCTTGCCCTTGGTCATCCAACTGCCCAACTGAAATCAAACGTTTCTTCAAACTTGGAATAACCCTCACGTCTTTCAAAGTCCAAGAAGTACCGGCTGAAGTTATCAAATCAACGTCTCCCATACCCGTAACCTCTAAAATATCATCATTCGCTAGTCGAACCTTTCCAAAATCCCCAAATTTAAGATTCTTCATCGTTTCACTACAGTGAGTGGCATGAAACGATGCACCAGAATCCATCACCCAAGCATCAACGCTACTCTCAACACTACAAACCAAAGCCTCATCACTACTGACCCCGTCATCTGTGTCGTCTTCTGTAACGTTCACCTCTTTCTTACCATTCGGACACTGATTCCTGAAGTGTCCTTTCTCTTTACAACCCCAACATTCAATATCCTTACGAGTCTTAGACTGACTCCTCTTCCTGCTCCCACTGCCTCGCTGTTTTCCCCTACCTCTACCTTCTGTGACTAGCATATTGCCTGATGATTCACCTGAACTTCTGCGTCTTGAATCTTCTCCCAGAATCAGATCTCGAATCCCATCGAAAGTAATATTTGTAGACGAACTACAAACTGCAGTCATTGTTTGCGACCAACTGTCGGGCAAAGAGGATAATAACAAGAGGCCTTGAACTTCATCATCAAACTTAATGTCAACTGACACTAAGCGGGACAAGATCGAATTAAGATTATTGATATGAGTTGTAACTGACCCACCCTCTTTCATTCTTGTTGTCACTAGCTCTCGGATAAGATAGACTTTATTCGCTGCCGAAGGCTTCTCATACATGTTGGATAGTGCGTCCATCATACCACGGGCTGTGGTTTCTTTCATGACGTTAAACGCCACATCTTCCGACAATGACAATGTAATACAAGCCCTAGCTTTCTTGTCTAACTTCTTCCAATCTGCTTCTGACAACTTTTCTGGTTTTTCATCCTCAAACACTACATCCAAGTCTTTCTGACAAAGTAGTGCCTCAATCTGTATCTTCCACCAACCGAACTTCTGTCCGTCAAACTTCTGTATCGAAACCTTTCCGTCTTCTGCCATGACAATGACTAAAACGAAAAACTAGATAAAACACAGACAAACACGCAATGGCACGAGCCTGAACTTAACGACTGTTCTACTGAACTCTGTTAAACAATCAACCTATTTATACGCAGCGGAATATCGAACTGAAAATCAGAAACTGAAATTTTAAACTGAAACGATAAAACCTGTCAAGCGCGGTTGACACTGGTTCACTGCTTCTTTAATGCTTCTTCTGACTTGACAACTGTTCTTCAACAAAAATAGGATCTTGATTTGTTGTCTTAACTCGTTCTTGCTTAACCAAAAAATGTGTTTCTATTGGTCAAATGGCAAAACGAAAAAAAAAAATAAAAATAATCTTATTTCTCTTTGGTCTTCTGCCACGAATAACAAGGAAGAAAAGGAAGTAATCTTTCACTTTTCCATGAATGTCATGGCTCACAAGTCCCTAGAAAATAATAGCATATCTTTTCACTATTTTCTTCGCGAACAGCACCCAGGACCAAATAAATCGAAACCCACTGCCTTCCACGTCAGATCTAATCGTATCTGCTAAGTGGCGGCGAACTGCGGTTGATAGCGGCGGAACGCGGTGGTGATGCGTTGCTCGACTGAACCCTAGTCGTGATCGTCGGGCTGGGTTTAGCAGCGGCGAAACAGCGGCGACGGCGTATACCCTAACGACAATCGGAAAACCGTAGCAGCGGCGGAACCCTAGCGCAGTAGGGTGGCGGCGACTCGGCTGGTTCAACGTGTTCTTCGTGTGATCCGAACCTAAGCTCTGATACCACTTGTTAGGATTAAACGCACACACGAAACCGAACACGACACGAAAGCAATAAACGAACACGAGGATTTAACGTGGTTCGGTCTAAACTGACCTACGTCCACGGGTGGCAACTAGGTATATCTTTATTGAGTGACCTATATTACAAGTACATAATGTTGTTTATATAGAGACTGAACTAGGGTTAGTAAATTATTATGCAAGAAATCTAAACCGGGCCGGGCTTGGGCCCGACCGCCCACACCCGTCTCCTCTTTTGACTTCATATAATAAACCGGGCCAACAAGGCCTACGAACCCAACAATACGTGACTCAGTAAGTAGATGAAAAATAAATCTATGGTCTGCAAATGACATATTAGGTTGAAAACTTGAAAATGGAGAATGCAGAACCTTAATTGCCTTAAATAGCGTAATTTTCTGTCATGAGTTTAATTTTATTTTGTTGTTTGGTTCTATCATTCTGGTATTTGGTATTGGTTTTTGTTTACTACTGTAATATTAAAATCAGTTATATAAAAAAAAATGTTTCTTTAAAGGAATAAGGCTTTCATGCATGTGCTAATGTATTGAGAACTGTCATAAGCACTGCTACTTTCGAGATCAGTCTTAGTCGGCTGCTATCTTTGTACATTTCTCATGATTCTATAGTCTTGTTCATTATTTGAACTTTTTAATTTGTATTTACTTTTGGTTAGGATTTTTTTGTTCCCTTTTTCATGTCCACCTTTGTCCACAGTTTTCTTGTCAAACAATAGTTGCTTGTGAGAAAGGCAAGTTTGTAATAACATTACACTAGTGTGTATAAATGCATGGGATAATCTCTCTTTTTGTTATCATTGGAATGGGGTACAAAAATATTTGTTACATGGATGCTGCATTCTTCAAACTTTTTGAGAAACATATTCTTTTGTTTTCACAGACTACGAAGACCGACATAAAATGTGAATGCCTGGATATCTTATGTGACATTTTGCATAAGTTTGGAAATCTGATGACATCAGATCATGAATTGCTGTTAGGTGCGCTGTTGCCTCAGTTACATTCTAATCAAGCCAGTGTTAGAAAGAAAACTGTATCATGCATTGGTAAGTATAGGCAGCTTTATACCATAATGATATTTACATCCTAGTGTAGCCGTATAAGTATTTGTCTTAGGAGTGTCATAGACTCATAGGGTATAATTTAACTAAATCTCTTTGCATTGCAGCTTCCCTTGCCTCAAGTCTGTCAGATGACCTGTTAGCAAAAGGCACAACTGAAGTTGTTCGTGCTTTACAGAACAAGGGAACAAAGTCTGAAATGACTCGTACAAACATTCAGATGATTGGGGCTTTAAGGTTTGTTTGTTTGTTTCTGTCTTACACTGCTGTAGCATAACCTATGCAATATTTGGGATCTTCAATTCCATCACCGCCTTTTGCCCTCTGAAAGTTTGAAATGTCATGTGTCAACAGTAGCCTGACCAAGAGTCTGCTAACTTAATATATACATTGGCTCTAAATTCGTGAGTTATTTATTGTGTTACTTTTGAATGATGTTATTGCTAATCTAATAGTTATCTTAGGTCAGTGACAGTAGTTAGCCACATAGAGGTCTGTCAATCAATCAATCATACCCAGTAAAGCTATAAGTAGGGTCTGGGGAGGGTGGGATGTAGGCACACCGTACCTCTATCCAAAGGAATAAAGAGGTGGCTTCCAGAGAGACCCTCGGCTCTAAGTACATGTGTATGAAGCAAAATAAAGGAAATCAAAGTTTAACAGTTATATAAAAACTACTACTAATAATAATAATATTAATAATAAGATCACAGTTTAACAGCTATATAAAAACTGATAATAATTATAAAAATAATAATATATGTAAGAGAAATACCATTATGGTATGTGACCTAAATAAGTTAAGTCTAAGCCCTAAGGTATTCAATTCTCCCTAAAAATCCTTACTTTAATTCTACTTCTCCACGAATTCCTATCCTCAACCATGTCCTCGGAGAGGTTTAGGTCTATCAAATCATGCCTAATCCTCTCATCCCAAGTCAATTTCGGTCGTCCTCTACCCCTCCTCTCCTCTATAGTAATGTTTTCTACGGATCTAACAGGATTCGTCGTCTGTCTTCTCTTCACATGTCCAAACCATCTCAATCTCCACTCTCTTATCTTGTCTGCTATGTTCGCCACCCCTAATCTCTCGCGAAACACAGCGTTTCTTATTCGGTCTAGCCTTGTGTGCCCACACATCCAACGTAGCATTCTCATTTCTGCTACCTCCATCTTCCGCACTTGTGCCTTCTTGATGGCCCAACAATCGGTTCCATATAGCATTGCAGGTCTAACTGCCACCCTATAGAATTTTCCCTTTAGTTTAGTCGGGAAACTCTTGTCGCACAATATACCTGTGGCTGCTTTCCATCTACACCATCCTACCTGAACTCGATGGGTCACATCACTGTCTAATTCCCCATCGCTCTGTACAAATGATCCTAAAATTGTTTGTGTGACTACATGTTGAAGTCAGATAAGTAGTTAATAATCACAGTTATATATGCGTAACTTCTACCTGTTGCTTGATATGTTCTAGTATTATCTTTTTTTATGACCAACACCGATTTTTTTTTGTAGCAGTTGGATGACTTTTCTAGGCAGAGGTCATTGAATTTGTACTCTCTCCATATTCTTTTGTTTTTCCTTAGTGTCTTCCATTATTAGCTTCAATGACAGTCTAGAAAGGATAATTATTTATTCAAATGTTATAATGATAATTTTAGAATCAATAAAGACTGATGGCAGGGATAGTTCATTTTTCTTTAGACAATATTATCTCTCTGCAATTATCTATCGAAACATCCCTGAAGCTACAATACTTTACATTTGTATGCAACTGTGTTGCATGAAGGTCTATTTTTACGTCATTTGTTGCTTTGCATGATTTGTTAATCGTTATACTTGACTAGTTATATAATTTTTGTATGCTAGCCGTGCTGTTGGTTATCGATTTGGTCCTCATCTTGGAGATACAGTTCCGATTCTAATTCAATATTGCATGAATGCATCAGAGAATGATGAGGAACTTCGTGAGTATAGCTTGCAGGTATTTGACCTAGTTATGCTCTTCTATTCTATTATATTTCCCCTTTCGTTGTTCTTTTGTATTTGTGATCTTGAATTTTATCGTGGTTTTTGTGGTTCAGGCACTGGAAAGTTTTCTACTTAGATGCCCCAGGGACATTGTCTCTTACTGCAATGAAATATTACATCTGACTTTGGAGTATCTTAGTTATGATCCCAATTTCACTGATAACATGGAAGAGGACACTGATGATGAAGTCCATGATGAAGAGGAAGATGAGTACGTGTTTTGTTATTCTTTCAAGAGCAGCTTTCATTAACAACTTTTAGTATAATCTGTTGTGCTTGCTTTATTTGTAGCGATAGTGCCAATGAGTATACAGATGATGAAGATGTTAGCTGGAAGGTTCGCAGAGCTGCTGCAAAATGCCTGTCCGCATTAATTGTTTCTCGTCCGGAGATGCTTTCAAAATTATATGATGAGGTAATACTGCTTCCACCTTTTACAAAAAGAGTATTACTATTTAGTACTTGATGAAACAATTGCTTTGTGGTTGGATGAAATAGATGGATGGTGTAGAAACCAAAAGACTAATCTTTTGTCAGCATGCAATTCCAGATAATCACTTTATGGTTTAACAAAAGCTATGTGCAACATCCGTTTAACGTTCTCAGAAATAAACTCTACAATACTTCTTCTTTATCTTCCTTCACATTGTTTTTCTCACTGATGCTTTCAGTTATGATCTCTTCATTTAAAGACTAATCTTTTGTCAGCATGCAATTTGAGTTAATCACTTTTATGGTTTAACAAAAGCTATGTGCAACATGCGTTTAACGTTCTCAGAAATAAACTCCACAATGCTTTTTTTTAATCACTGATGCTTTCAGTTATGATCTCTTCATTTTCCTATGTTTTACCCTCCTATACTTGACACTTTAATGATGGATATGATCTCACATCATCTTTTGTAATTGGCTTTTTAATCTTGTCGCTTCTTCACTATCATATTATTGATTATGTTTATTAATTTTATGTTTCATCTTTAGGATCTAGATATCTTCTTCTCAACTTTTCTCAAGTGATAACTTGCAATATACCTCTTTGGTTGTATGGGAAACACGACTGCTCTTTTTTTTCACTGTTAAAAGCTTTAAGAAATTTTTTTTGTTATTATGCTTAGCATCAAATATATACATGCTTGACTTACCAAGTAAAATATCACAAAAACCGTTAATGATCTAAATGCCGAATTTGATTAGGCCAACTGTCTGATGTGCAACCCTGACTCATCTGTTATTTAGCCATGAGATGATGGAGCGATATGCAGCATACATAGGCATGTGGTTTGATTTTTTATAAGCAAATGAGAAAAAAATGTTTAGTCCACAAGCAAATGAGAAAAAAAAATTGTTTAGGGACATCGGCTTGAATCTATAAATGTTGACTTATATTTTGAGTGGTGCATGTCATGCAGGCTTGTCCAAAGTTGGTTGACAGGTTTAAAGAGAGGGAAGAAAATGTTAAGGTACTTGCTAAACTTACTTTCCTTGTTTATCATGTAGTTATCAGATTGCTAATTACGTATTCTGCAGATGGATATTTTTAACACTTTCATCGAGTTGCTACGCCAAACTGGAAATGTCACAAAGGGGCAGATTGCTGTGGACAAATTGAGGTAAGCATGATGCTTATCTAAAGATTTTGATTTTTTTGATTAAACCTGAAGGTTATTGTGATGATCTAAGTTCTTTCTGTGCCTTGTAGTCCCAGATGGTCATTGAAGCAAGAAGTACCCAAAGTTGTTAAATCTATTAATAGGCAACTGCGTGAAAAGTCTATTAAAACAAAGGTACACATCCATAATCAGTTGCATCTAATTGTTTTTTTTTTGTAAGCAATTGATATTTGTTCTCATTATACTGTCATAATGCTTTATCTTCAGATTGGTGCCTTTTCGGTTCTTAAAGAGCTTGTTGTTGTTTTGCCTGACTGCCTTGCTGATCACATTGGGTCGCTCATTCCTGGAATCGAGAAATCACTTTTTGTAAGGAAATCTTGCAATTCTAATTCTGTTTGTTTTGCATGTCAGTATGACTTATGAATTTATGATGGCGTTTTTTGTCTTTCCAAACATATCATCTACAGGAAAAATCCTCAACTTCAAACCTTAAAATCGAGGCTCTTATATTTACGAGATTAGTTTTAGCTTCGCATTCTCCAGCTGTTTTCCATCCATACATCAAGGTAGTCCCGTAGAAATTTTATATTTGTTTTGTGGATGTGTTTACAATGAAGCTCAAGCTATGAATTTGATTTGTTTTGTCATACAGTTAGTTTTACTATATGCTTTCTCTATTGGGTATTGACATTTTGGAGATTATTGTTGTTGGAAATTTAGATTATCACACATTTTTCCTTCCTCCAGTGAATGGTCTGTCAAAATTGATATCTTTAAAACAATTTTTTATGTTTTGCACCATATATGACGTTTTGGAGTAGTTGGGGTCAAGTCATATATTGTGGGGCGTCAAGTCATATACTTTTCACCTTTATTGACTTGGTGTGTAGTTTGGAAGGGATCCCAATGACCTTCAAAAGGAACTTAGTTTTTAACTTTTAGCCCTGTGAGTTAAAATGACGATGTTAATATATTCTCTAAAGAAATTGACTTTCAATTTTGAGTCTACATAGTTAATGCGTCTGTATGTTTGTGGCAGTTTATGTTGTATGCAACATACATGTGATGATTTAACTTTTGTATCTTTAGGCTATTTCTGCTCCTGTTTTATCTGCTGTTGGTGAACGCTATTACAAAGTTACTGCAGAGGCATTAAGAGTATGTGGGGAACTTGTTCAAGTTGTACGCCCGGACATTAAGGTTTTATTCCTTTGTTCTGCTGTTTCTTGTATTTCTTCATCTTCTCTCTCCTGAGATTTTATTTGGAATTGTTCAGGTTTTAGATTTTGATTTCAAACCTTATGTTCGTCCAATGTATGATGGCATCATGTCACGTCTGACAAACCAAGATCAGGACCAGGAAGTCAAGGAATGTGCTATTTCTTGTATGGGGCTTGTTGTTTCAACTTTTGGTGACCACCTCACAAAGGAATTACTTGCATGTCTACCTGTTCTTGTGGATCGAATGGGAAATGAGATAACAAGACTTACCGCTGTAAAGGTTTGTATGTGTGCCTTTAATAAGGTTTCGTTTCTAAAAAAAGTTTTGCATCTTTTTATTAGCTGTCCGCTGCTCTGATTTCTGTAACAAGGTAAGAGTTACGTCACTAGTGTAAAGACAAAATTGTTCTTGATAATTAGCTCTATGATTCCTAATGCACACATGATGGTCAAGCTGAAGCATCAAGTGACAGAACTAGCTTAGATTTTTTTATTATTAGTGTTGACTATTTTGCTCTTCATCAGATAATGTTTTCTTTTACCGTTATGAGGGGCAAAATAGTCCAAAGCATTAAATTTGGCTGTGTATGTCTAAAAGAGGTGATGTCATCACCATCTTGATTAAATAACAGGGTAATTGTCTTTTGTTGCTTGTTTAACTATGTCAACTTAAGACATTTTTGTTCACTTAGACATTTTTTAAGCATTTGATATCTACTTTAAAGTCAGTTAGATACTTAGATTGTGCCATTACATACAGTTATATCCGATAAAGACATCACTAGAGTGCTCACTTCGGTAGAATTTTATAAGTGATACTATATGAAAGCTTTTAGTTTTATTTACTCGATTTTCTTATAGAACTAAAATTAGTATAATGAAGAGATCAATAAAAGTTCAGTAGGTGGATAAAGATGATTTTTTTTAAAATACGATGCTCTCTGGTATCATGGGTCCTTTTTAAAGTGTTCAACAGTATATTGCTTTTCATAATGGCCTGACAGGTTTGATGTGCGTAAAATGCTAAGTAGGCAATCACACATGTTTTTCATCTTTTGAATTGATTTTCAGGCTTTTGCGGTCATAGCTGCATCTCCACTGCACTTAGACCTTTCGTGTGTACTAGAGCATGTTATTGTTGAGTTAACTGCATTCCTACGCAAGGTATAATCAGCACCAATGTTTAAGTATTATACTTTAAGATGGTTGTTCTAGCTATATAAGAAGCTGGGGGGAAAACTGAATCATAGTTGATCTGCTTTTGCAAAATAGGCTAATCGAGCATTAAGGCAGGCGACATTGGGAACTTTAAATACACTGATTGTTGCCTATGGTGATAAAATCGGTTCTGCTGCTTATGAAGTTATCATTGTAGAACTTTCAACTTTGATCAGGTTTTCCACACTTTTTAGAATCTTATAATGTCGTTTTTGTAAATCTCGGATTAATGTATCTACTAATTCTGTTATTGTGTGTTTAATTACCAGTGATTCAGACTTGCATATGACTGCTCTTGCCCTTGAACTCTGCTGTACCTTAATGTCAGACAGGAGGTCTGGTCCAACTGTCGGTTTAACTGTCAGAAATAAAGTTCTTCCTCAGGCCTTGACACTTGTAAAAAGTTCATTGCTTCAAGGCCAGGCCCTCTCGGTACTAAATAACTGTTGCTATGTAACTTTTCTTTTGATGAGAGAAGGTTTTGCTTCATTTGAATCTGCTAAATCCTGCAGGCTTTGCAAAACTTTTTCGCTACTTTAGTTTACTCTGCAAACACGAGTTTTGATGCTCTGCTGGAATCTCTTCTCTCAACTGCTAAACAATCTCCTCAAGGTGGTGGCATTGCAAAACAAGCTTTGTTTTCCATAGCACAGTGTGTTGCTGTACTCTGCCTTGCTGCAGGTGACCACAAATGCTCTTCTACAGTTACCATGCTCACAGATATTTTAAAAGATGATAGCAGTTCTAATTCGGTACGTTTTTCTCTTTTCTCATTCTCATGTGGTAATCTGATTTCATTGAACTAGCTGTTTATAAGTTTCATTTATGTTATCTTGTGGTTGATATTTAGGCATTAAATATCTTTGCACTGGAGTTTGTTAACAATTTAACATGAGCATTTGAATTGCCAGTTATATATTCTTCTCACATGTTGAGATTTGATCAGTAGAAGAATAGGCTTTGTGATATCTTACCTGTATCTGATTCTCATTAGTTATATTGTTAGCAACGATCTCTGATGTGTTTATTTCTCAGTTTCGGAACTTGTAAACAAGTCTTTTTAATATAACATTGCAGTTTTTTTTACAACTTTCATCTAGAGTCATTTCTCTTTATTGTATCTGAAATTGGTGCCGAAATCATTTATTGACAATGTGAAAGCAAGAAATTGTGTCTTGTTTATTTATGTAAGAATATACAAAATTCGACAGTGTGAGTTGCATTATTGTCCTCGGCGAACCTAGATCTTTTGCATGATAATTTCTCATTTCTAAGTTCTTCTTTGTAGGCCAAACAACACCTTGCTTTGCTATGTTTGGGTGAAATTGGGAGAAGAAGAGATTTGAGTTCCCATGATCACATAGAAAACATAGTTATTGAATCCTTTCAGTCTTCCTATGAAGAAATAAAATCTGCAGCCTCTTATGCACTAGGCAATATTGCTGTTGGAAATCTGCCCAAATACTTGCCATTTATTCTCAACCAGATTGATAATCAGCAGAAAAAACAATATCTGCTCCTCCATTCTTTGAAAGAAGTAAGTGCTAATATAAACCCATTAAATATTTCAATCCCGATATCACTTTACCTAACATCATTTATCTATTTTACAGGTGATAGTGAGACAGTCCGTAGATAAAGCAGAGTTTCAGGATTCTAGTGTTGAGAAGATACTTAACTTGCTATTTAACCATTGTGAAAGTGAGGAAGAGGGTGTCCGCAATGTGGTAGCAGAGTGTTTGGGCAAAATTGCTTTGATTAAGCCTTTAAAACTTGTTCCTGCCCTCAAGGTATATTATCAATTTTCTATTATGTTGGCAAGACGGGTAGATTGAGTGGGCGCGCGTGACGGGTCAAAATTGGTCTCTATTAGCTTGGGTTCGGTTGAAACAGTCTATGTTGAGTTTGGTTAACACAATTATTTCAAGCAACATTATTACAATAGTTATCTGGATCTTTGAACAAAATGAATTAGGAAGTTGTGTTCATTAAAATAGGCATTGTGCAATTCTCAACCCGTTTGACCATTGCCTTTTTTAGCTAGAGTAAATCATTTGAGATAAAAACACAACCCACATCGACCCGTTTATAAGTTGGTCAAAGTTGCCACCTGCCATGTATACTTGTTAACGGTCATGTTCAAATGTATATATTTTTGTAGGAGCGAACAACCAGTCCTGCTGCATTCACGAGAGCAACGGTTGTTGTTGCTGTGAAGTATTCTATAGTTGAACGACCCGAGAAGATCGATTCAGTCCTGTACCCAGAGATTTCTTCATTCCTTATGCTTATTAAGGATCAGGATCGGGTGAGTTTAACAGAGATTATGCTTCAATTATTGGTGTTTTGGATTATATATATTTCATACTAGGTTAATTACCCGTGTAGCACACGGGTTAGAATAAATAAATTTATTTAAATAATAACACAATATAAAATACAAAAAATATATTCAAAAAATAGAAAGATATATTATATGGTAGAATAAATTACACATTACACAATATGAAAATAAAAAGAAGTTAGAAATTCGTAAATCTCTAAATACTTCTTTGTACACAATACTTGTAGTTTTATTTGTAACTTTATTTTCTATATAAAAATATAGTAGTTTCACATTGTTTATGTTTATAACTCTAAATAATGCAACACATAACTATCATGAGTTAAAATAGATTGTCTCAAAAACAAATCAACTATCTATAATAATTAATCTTTAATGCAAAATAAAAATAAAGTGAAAATTTCATACTTTGAAAATAATCATTTTATTTAAAGGTATAAGATTTTTTTAAGAATAAAAATGTGAGTTCTAATATTACTTTCGGATATGATTTCGGATTCTATAACACAGTTATCTTATTGTATTTTCACATATAGTTCGGTTTCATTGCATATACCACTTTTCTAGTTAATATTTTAAGCAACATTACTTCAACGTCGACTTTTAGGACTAATCTATAACTTGACAACCTTTTTTAAGGTCATTTAAAACATCCGGAATCTAACACTTTTTTGTAACGTATCATTTTATGACTGATAGAACATGGATAGCGAACGCATAGTTTCTTAAGCGACCACATTTTTCGGTGCAAGTATAACACACCCACTAAAGAAAACTATATTTATAAAATCTTCAATAATAGAAGAATATACAAAGTCAATTTATCATATGATTAATAGTGTGCTAATGTCTAACATGTGTATTCCAAAGATAAGTGATTTTATCCACCTGAAAAACCAAAACATGCAGTCTAGTGTTTAAATTTTTGTGAATTTTTAAGATTATGAACTTAACATAAATGATTGGTTGATTAAATAGTTAACTAAAAAGAAGTTGTAAATGACTACTTTTTTAAACCAACCCGTGGACCGAAACTCATTTTAATCATAAACTGTTTTGACTTGAACCATGTTTGATATTTTAACCGGCTAAAGAAACCCGCTTGTTTAAGTTAACACAAACACTAAGAATACATCAATAGTGAATTTGTCTTTTCAGGGGTTGAAAGAAAAAGACTTATAATTTAGTAAATAATCATATATATTTAATAAGTTAAAGTTTATTGAAATTTAATTTAAAATTAATCTTGCATCTTCATCTAATAATACCATTTATTATAAAACCTTAATTAATATAATATATTTAAGACCTTAAAATTTGAAATCATTATTCAATATCAACGTGAAAATTGGTTACTTAAAAAAACCTAATATTAATAACTAATATAATATATTCACATAAAACAAAAAAAACATATTTATGTTGGTATTTAATTGTTTAAATTAGGAAAGTATTATTAAAAAGAGAAATGACAAAATTAAAAAGTAAAAAAATGAAATACAAAATTATTGATAGCAAGGATTATTAAAAGGAGTAAATGAAAGATTAAAAAGTAGAAAAAAAATGAAATACAAGATTATTAATAAGAAAGAGAATTGTTAAAGGTATTTAATATGAGAGAGAGGAGGGAAAAATTTTGTAAGGATGAATTTGGTGATGACATGTGGCACTTAGTAAGTTTTATTTATTATATAGTATAGATTTTGTCGCCAGTACCGATAGTTGATATTTGAGTTTGTTAAATTTGGGCAGCATGTTAGGCGTGCAGCTGTTTTGGCATTAAGTATAGCTGGCCACAACAAGCCAAACCTCATCAAAGGTCTTCTTCCAGAACTGTTACCACTTCTTTATGATCAGACAGTTATTAAGGTAGTTAGCTTTTGATATGTAATATGTAATAGAAACCTTCTAGTTATTAAACTAAAGTCAGCTTTATTTATGCTATAGACAAATGAATAAGAACATTATTATTGCTTTGTATGCTGACTTTAATGTCTGTTTGTGCAGAAAGAACTTATTAGAACAGTTGACCTTGGTCCTTTTAAGCATACAGTCGATGATGGTCTTGAGTTAAGGAAAGCAGCATTTGAATGTGTAGATACATTGCTAGATAATTGCCTTGATCAGTTGAACCCTTCATCTTTCATCGTACCTTACCTTAAATCTGGTCTTGATGGTGAGCTTATTGTGATCCTTAACTGTTCTGTTACACGGGCTACTTTTACTGATAGTATCGCTGACATGTATATCTTTATCACACAGATCACTATGATGTTAAGATGCCATGCCATCTTATCCTCTCAAAACTTGCAGATAAGTGTCCTTCGTCTGTCTTAGCAGGTGAGTGCTTTTTTATGTTCATATTGTGTGTACTGTATAGACACTGGCTTCATAGCTAGCTAAATTTCCGAGTTGGGTTGCACCGTTACAGTTTTAGATTCATTGGTGGAGCCTCTTCAAAAAACTGTTAGCTTCAAGCCGAAACAAGATGCTGTAAAGCAAGAGGTTGACCGCAATGAAGACATGATTCGGAGTGCACTTAGAGCTATTGCTTCTTTGAATCGTGTCAGGTATATATATATCTCTCTTCTTTTTATTGGCTCTGCTTTGGAGTATTGGACACCTTTAACCCAAATTGTCCACCGGGTTCATGTAAAACATTCACATATAAGGAACGGACTTGGGGTACAAACAACTCAAGATTGGTCATTAAAAGCTCTAAACTAGCCAAGCTTAATCGAGATCGAGCTTTAAAATAATCTGGTTTATTAAATGAGCCTAGGTTTCACTTATTGAGCTCGAGCTGAGCTGAGCTGGCTCACGAGCCTTAACAGGCCTATCATCTATATGATATATTTATTTAATATATTAAATAGCTTATGTAATGTTATATATAAAAATTATAATCTCAAAATATACGTAAGTAATAAATAATAAACAAGCCTGGCTTGAGCTCTCATAATTGAAATGAGCTGAGGCTCAGCTTGTTTACACCCCTAGAATGGACTCTTATCTAATAGTATATATCTAGAACACAGATGCAACCTCTTAAACCCTGTTGTTCCTATTCACATAGCTAGAGGCACAATATGGCAACTCGGGTACCGAATGGGTAATTGTCAAGTGCGAGTTGAAACTTGTTTTTTACCCATTTGTTTAGAGTTATATAAATAATAATGTATCAAAAATGATTACACAAATAACCTGAAGTTGTGAACTTTGTTCTTTTATAAAAGTGATGTAGAAGGTTTTAAACGTTTGGGACGATACATATACCCTTCAAAACTTGAACAATAACATATTTTACCTAATATATAATAATAATATTATATATACCCATTTTTGTACCTATGACATCTATACCCTTCCTTTATGTAATTGTAACGAGTAGAAGGGTATAATAGGCATAGTACTAAACAATTGTTGTCTGCAGTGGAGGAGATTGCAGTCATAAGTTCAAGAATCTGATGGCTGAAATAGCTAAATCACAGTATCTATGGGACAAATACTGTTCCATTCGTAACGAGTGATCATCGGGTTTCTGTGGTGGGAAACGAGAGAACATCCTGGCCTTGAATATCTGTTGTATGAAGTTGCAGAAGTTAGGGGTCGGTTTTCATGCCTGGTTTTGTGGTTTTAAATGTTTGAAATAGAATGGTTTTGGTCGCTATTAGTTGCGAACATGGCAGAATGATACAACGAAAGAAACAAGAGAACCTGTTTTGTGCTACATAACGTTGTTTCATTATCCATTTATCGGTAAGAAATGTCGCAAGACCACATGTTTATGATTATCCTCATGAGCTTAACTTCCTTTGCATCCTAATATGCTGATTTTTTTTAGTTGACTTAAAACTATGTTTACTCATCACAAACAAGAGGACTTTATAATAATTACATAAATTTTAGGGTAAATCCACCAAATGTCCATTTCTTGTGTAGCAAATCAAAGAAATGTCCACCGACAAAGAAAAGTACAAGAATGTCCACGATGAACACCAACGTGGACTAACTTATTTATAAGACTTTTTTTCAGCCAATTAACAAACTCCATATGTCCATTAGTTCCGACAGTGAATGTTAAGGCGGCGACGAGACGCTATTTCATAAACCTGCCGTGTCGGAACTGACGGTCAGCTATATTCCGGCGGCCTAGCTTATTTCACGTACCCACATGATGTCCACGTCGTCTGAGCCGTACAGCTCTAGAATCCATGGCTCTGCGTCTTCATCTTTCTCTACTCATGCACCAATTCTGGCAGAGAACTGTCTCCGTCATCAATCAGTTACCTTGGCGACAGATCTGTCCACAACGCTCTCCGTTTTTACTACATTAGCAAAGAGACCGTGTTGTCCAACGGAATACAATTCACGAAATGCTTGGATCCGCTCTCCCATTTCCTTTTTCCCGAATTCTTGTTAAGATAGCTAATGAAAATAAAATTTTTCCAAGCTGACCAGCCAGCTCGACCCGACCCCATCCAGGGGCTCTGCCCCTTGGACCCCGCTAGGGGCTGCCGCCCCTAGAACCCTGCTGCCAGGGGCGCTGACCCCGAATCCCCGTTCGTTGAGGGTTATAATTAAACTAGAAACACGATATGGGTAGTGATAGTTAACTGATACGTGTAATTGTTATACAGTTAGTCGCGCACAGCTAAAGAAATGAATAACCATTAACGGTGAACGTAACTGAGTTTAGGTGAGTTTCTAGCCCCATTTCCTTGTTATGTTTCCGGGGCTGTGTGCATACTCAATATGAATGTTAATACACTTACCTTAAATGGTAAGTGTATGCTATAATGATTGATGTGATAGTATGTATGAATGTTATGAATGCATGCTTGTCGGTACGTGAACGATCTTCGAATATTGCATGTATCACCAGGAAAGGTGTGTCTTACATAAGATGCATGAATGAGTAAGAGTATATATATATATATATATGAACGTATATAATAGAATGTATGTATGAAGAAGCGTATGAATGGTGAATAGATAGAGAAGGAAGGGACCAGACCCTAATAATATTTGAGATAGAGAAGGAAGGGACCAGACCCTAATAATATCTAAGATAGAGAAGGAAGATAATAATATCTGAGATAGAGAAGTGAGGGACCAGACCCTAAAAAAATCTGAGATGGTAAAGACAGTTATGTATGTATTATGAATGTATGAAAGTAATAAAGACAGAAAGTATGTATGTACGAATGAAAGAAAGATAACAGGCTAAGTATGTAATATGTATCTACGGATACGTATATATATATGTGTGTGTGTGTGTGTGTGTGAATGTATTGTATGTTTCCTGATCAACTAGAACTCACTCAGCGTAGCTGACTTTTAGTATGCACGCATGTGAGTAGGATGAGACAGTTTGCTTGAAGGGGGACACATGACAGATGAATAAAGAAGCTTGCATCTGAAGACTTAGTTGTTAACGTTTGAACTAAAAAGATATGTTTTAAGTTATGTTTAAAGACAACTTGTGAAAGTTTTGTAATGAATGTTGATGTTTTATTTTATTCCGCGAAAGTTTTAATTAACTCTGATATTTAGAATGTGTTAATGAGTAAATCTAACGCCAAAGTAGGGCACCGGGACCGGGCCTTACACACTAACACATTAAATGTTGCTTAATAGACACAAAGGTAACAAACACACACTGTAACGCAAAAGATTTCCATTTATAGAATCAATAATACAAACGAAAAACAATTTGGGTTTCAGAATGGAGTGTTTTATCCGTACATGATAAAGATAGCCGTCACAATCAATTTCAGGAGTAAGGTCAGGTGTCTTATTGTATGTCTCTCAGATCTTTTTTAGGTGTGCCCTAAATTATTCTATTTATAGGCATGCCCTGACAACTGTCATTCCTTCTAGAAACCCTAATCAATGATACATAAACATAAAACATATTACAAAAAGTTCTAAGTGTAAAACATGTCTTCGGGTAAGCTTTGCAGCTTTTGTCTTCATCGAGCAGAGCTGGTAACCAAAGTGTGCTGGGGAACAGTTCTCCGAGCAGACTTTACTTAGAATATTTTCCAATGAAAATATTCACCTAGCAGACTTCAATCCTCTTGACGATAGCAAACTTTGCTCGATATGATCCTACGAGCAAACTTGTTTTTCAGAAATCCCTTCAACTCTTTGTTAACTTTAACTTATTGAACAAACCAAAGTGTGCTGGTAACACTGTAGATTGTGCTAGTAGCACTGTAGATTGCTCTGAGTTTAACCTTGCTAGAATAAGTCCTTCATATATTTCTTTATCAACTTACTTCAAGCTTGCTGGGACCACTGTTTATTAAATAAACCTTCCTAGATCTTCCAAAATACTTGGTTTCTTTAGCTTGGTTTAGCCAAGGGTTTGCTAGTAAACAAACCATGCTTGACTTGAAAAATAACCTTGCTAGACAAAGTGAACCTTGCTCGGATTAACACTTAAGAGGAATTCTAGAAGATAACCTTGCCCGGAAGGCAAAATATCTTGCTAGGATAAATAAAAGCTTGCTGGAAGGTCCAAGTGTGCTCGGTATCCATACTTAGCAATTTAAAGAGAGTGTTGAGAAGATTCCAATCTCTCTTATGTATTTTCTTGTCAAATCTTCGACCCAACAGAAACTATAACATGAAGAAGGAGGATTATGATCAAATCGATCCTGAAGAGATGGAGATGTTGGATATTCGTTGGTGCATGGCTAGCGTTGTCAGAAGAGCTCAAAGATTTAGGGAATTACTGGAAAGAATTGTCTTGTGTAACACCCCGGCTAAAGCGGAATACGCCTATGTGTGACATACAGATTGTCCAAAATACATGTGACACTATTATGTGACAATATTATCATTATTTCATTGACGATTCAAATAACAAGTACTTTCGCAATTAAGTAAAATTAAAAGAAAATAAACAAGTCAAACACTTTATTAATGGTAATCCTATGTCTAGTGTCTTCTCTTGTTTCATCCTCTAATAAGCATACCTGTAACAAATGTATCAAATAATGTTAATTAACTTAATAGTTGGTGAGTTCCCACAGTTTTCATATAATACATAAAAATCATACAATTCCATGAAAATTCATGAAAAACAAATAAGGTCCTTTCCAATTGGGATTGTGCACCAGCGCACTCGGATAATGAGGCCCTTTTTCCACTCATAACAACAAGGTCTTGAGCGCAAAGGGGGGCGTATGATCATACTATATTGAAGTAATCCATGAGCAAGTAACAAATAAGCACACAAGTCCATGTAATGAATTGTAGTTTGTAAGCAAAATCGTAAGCAACTGAGTTTTGTAGGATACATATGCTACCCCCAAAACAATAAAAGAGTAAAAAGGGGGGGGGGGGTGAGAAACTCACCTTTGAAATTGGAAGAACAACTTGGAAATGAAATGGGAAGCGCGTTATATGAAACCAAAAGTTCGAATCTCACGAGCTAAAATAAGAAAACGAGAATTACTAACTAATCAATGGAAATAACATGTCGGTTCTAAAGTTCATGTATTATTGTTTGTATATATATCTTTACATATTTTAATGTATTCTAGTAATTAGGTCTAACGGATTTTAACAAGTTATTATTATAAAATTACTTATAAGATGAGTATTGAATATAATAATGTTTACAGAATTTTAGTGTTACCGGTATGTTTATTTGTTATAAACGTTTGTCTGTTTAGAGTTAAAGTTACAACGATATTAGATTTTATATATATATATATATACATATTTAAATAGTTATTTGTGAGTTTTAACCACGTTTATGGTTTGTAAATGTTTGGGTTTTTACTTGTAAAGGAAAAACAATAATCTAAAACAATTTTTATTTAACTTAAAATAATTTTATTTAATTTATAATGATTTATAAATATTTATTTGATTTATTAAAACTATTAAAATGGTTTGTAAACAATACCAAAATGGATCTGCAGTGACTCGAGTTCGAGCCCGGGTCTCCATGACCACAACACACATACACAACCACTGGACCAAATCAGTTTTGTTGCTAAAAGATGAAATAATAATTTAAAAACACATTCTCATGTTCATCATTATCCTCACAAACCCTAAATTCAATTCTTCAAATCCGTTCAATGGTTTCCCAATATATGTTAGGGGTTTTAATATACGCTTAAAAACGATAAGATTGCATATAACAATTACCTCTAAATGTTACGGATTGATGGTGAACCGTAGTTTAACCGGAGTTAACTTTGATGAATGATTTGTTGACTAAAGAGTGTTTGTTTGTGAAAACTTATGTTTGAAAAATGTTTATACGAAGATTATCGTCCTATTTATAGCCTCAATTGGATGATTTGGTGTTTAATACGAGTTATTAAGATTTGATTATAATCTGATGGTCGCGATGATTAATTTTATCATTAGTGGAGAGATCGTTTGAGATGATAAACGGATTAAAATGGATGTTAAACGTGAGTTTTAAAGGTCGCCGGAATAACCCCGTTGTCGTCGGCCGGTCCTTTGCCGGAAAAACGTGAAGAAGAAAGGGGGCTGGGTTGGATTTAATTTTACTATTACTATTATTATATTATAATTCAATTTAAATGTTACATATTAGCCGCTTGAACTATTATTGACTTTATAATTTGATTTTAAACTTTATTTATTTCTTGAACCTTGAACTTTGTAAATATACCAAACTTGATAAAACTTTATATACTTTAATATCTTTGGTTTGTTTACGTTTTATACTCGTATAGCTTTAAACTTTGATTATTTTAATAACTTTTATGGCTCAGAGATTCGTTAATCAAACAGTACGAATAGAACGTGAAAATCAAGGAACTTGAAATTATTGAACTTGATATAACTTGATAAATCTCATAAAAAATACATTGTAACAACTAAACGGGTCGGTTTCACGAATACAAATACGAATACGAATACGGAAAATTGACAAATTTCACATCTTGACGGGACGACTTCCAAACTAGGGTTTGACAAGTCAAAGGTCTGATGTTTTCAATGTAAGGAGAAAGGGCATTTCATGAGGGAATGCACTAACAATGAGGTTGGTGAGAATAGTCTTTGGTAGGGACTAGACATACCATTTATCATCAAAGTTCTCCTGCATCAGCTGAATCATCAAAGAAACCCGGGACCTCGTCGTCAAAATCTTATCATGCATAACTGGATGGAGGGTTCAACTGGAACTCTATCATTCACAGGGAAAATGTAGCTGAGGTACTTGGTGAGGATCAACAAGTTGGAGAACAGGTAAATTTTATGGTTGCGGGTGAAGCAGCGAAAGACGTTGAAGATGATGCTGCTGTACAGGTTGAGATCAAAGCAGTTGATGGTGAAAAGACTGAGTGTGATGGAATGTGTGATGGTCAAATGGAGGACATCACTGAGGAAATGTCAAGTGATCTTGAGGAGACGGAATCTCCTAAGTGTTTTGATCTAATTTCAAATGAATTTTTCCAATCATTTTTGCCACCTGATGTGTTTGAAAGTTTTGTAGGTTGGTTTTGGAGAGGAAGTGCCTCATAAAAAAATTTATTTTGGAGATGATGATGAAGATGAGACTGCGGCAGTTGATGAAATTACAGTGGCAGCAAAGATTTAGGAAATGAGTGATCCAACTGCGCCAGCTGCAGGTGTTCCAGCGGCAGTTGATGAAATGAGAAAAGAAGATGTTGTAGAAGAGCCCACTCATCATGCTTATATGTCTAGGCAGGTAACGATTCTACTCAAGAGGTTAAACATATTTGTGAGCCGTATGATGAAAAGAAATTTGTTATTAACTCATTAATAACCGACTACAATAAAATGTTTCATGATTATCAAAATATCAAGGAAGCATATGACAAGCTTCAAATGTGTGAAAAAAATATGTGGGTGAAAATCCTACAAGATGAGAAAACAATTCATAAGCTTAAACACACGGTCGAGGACAAACAAATTGCCATTAATAGGCATATCGATGAGAAAGCGGAACTTAAAAGAGAACTTCAACTGATTAAAATTGAAACTGAAAGGATTGAAACTAAACTAAAAGGTTATTCCACCTCATCATATGACCTTGATCATATTGTCCCAACATAATCCGTTTACATTTCATGGGACAGAAAGGATGATCCGAAATATCATTTTGCACCGCCTCCTATATGGAGTTCTTATGTTCCAAAAGAACCTGAAGGGTTCTTCAAGGCGATGAATGTGGTTAACGATTCACCACATAATGATATTTCATCATCTCTTTCATATGAAGAGCAAGCTATTAAGTCCTCCCACAACTCTGAGTGTGAGAGCAAGGTGGGTAAGCAAGCTGCAGAGCATGTGCTTTCTGAAGCAAAATCAGAAACTCAATCAAGTGATAAAACCGGTAATCAAAAGTCTAAATTTGCTAAAACCAGTTTTCACCACAAAAGACAATGTATTGGGTTCAAAGAGGTTAAATAATCTGGATTTAACAAAGAGTCTGTAAAACCGGAAAATGGTTTCCAAAAGATGTTTTTGTTAAAGGTGAGACCTCTGAGAAAGAGAAAGAGACCATCTTTAGAAAACAATCTAATGATGTGTTTTATAGACTAGAGGCTGAGCGAGACCGGGAAGAGAATCAGGTCCTTCCGGTTAACAAGTTTGTTGATCGGAGAAAATGTTTTTGTTGTAATACTCATGCCCAAAACGATTCTCTCTTCCCAAGAGAAAAAGCAGGTGTTAAACAAGAAACCACATGTGAATCCTTCATATGTGAGACCCACATCTCCACTCAAACAGATTTTAAAACGGGTTGTGGAAAAGAACCAATCAAAATTAATTTTGAGGTTGGTGAGTCTTCATAGATGAAGACAAATTAATGATAGTTTTCATAAGAAATCAAGTTCTGCTGGGCAGAACTGGGTGGTAAAGGGTAAAACAAAAGATGAATCTGTTAAATCACCCATTGAGCAAAACGTTAAGTCTTCCAAATCTAGTTCGTCTAATTCAAGCTCATCAGTTGAGTCGTTGACTGATATTGAGTATGATAACTTTGAAGATTTGTTTTATGGAAAAATTAAACAGCCCAAGACCATGATGGATTGGGTTTCCTTGTTTCACTTACCGCATAAATTTTGTAGGGGCTTCCAAGATCCAATGTCTCACGTTGGATTATGGATAGCGGAGCCTCTCGACACATGACGGGAACCCTCCATTTACTGAAGGATGCCAAATCAATTCGGGGAGGTTACGTGGGGTTTGCGAGAAATCAAGGTGGTCATATAGTAGGTGAGGGCACTTTGTCAAATAGGAAGGTGATGTTTAACAAGGTGAACTACATCACTGAGTTGGAGAACAACTTGTTGAGTATTTCACAAATATGTGACAAAGGCCTTTCCACTCACTTTACCAGTCAGGAATGCTTGATTCTGAAGCCAGGATTCAAGATACCAGACGAATGGGTACTGATGAAGACACCACGGGAGAATGATCTGTATGTTCTAAATATGGGTATGGCATTAACTACTCAGGGCACCGTTTAATGCTTTGTCACCAAGGCATCATAAAAGGAATCCGTGTTATGGCTCGACGGATGGGTCACATGTAACAACGTGAAAATTTCGAGTTCAAAGTATAAACTTTCCAAAGTCTAGGGACTAAAATTTCCAAAATCTAAACTTGAGGGTTTAAATTGAAAATTCTGATTTCCTGACCCATCGCGCTACCGATGAGTCAGAGGAGAACCCCATCGCGTATCGCGATGGGGTACCTGACACATTGAGACACGTGTGCCACGTGGCACACGGTGGCACTGTCTGCTGCCACGTGTCACCACGTGGCAACGCTTCCGCCACGTGGAGCAGCGCCTGCCACATGTCGACACGTGGCAGGTCTACGCTGTGCGTCAGCAGACCTATATCGCGATACGCGATAGGTCTGCTGAGGGACCCATCGCATATCGCGATAGGGACCAAAATTATGTCTATAAATAGCAAGGTCCGGGATTCATTATTGGCATCCCACAAATTAGTTCTCCTTTCTCTCTCTAACATCTCACTAGAATCCCAAGTTCGTATAAACGATCTGCCTCGATAAATGTGTCCCGAACCCTCGTTTGTGTACCACCGTTTCCTCGAAGTTCGTGCCACCCTCCACACTCAATCAAGAAGGTGTTGTTATAATGGCGAGGAATCTCGAGAGTCGTGTCCTCGAGTATTGAAGATTTGGCGTTCCTCGATTAACGTGTCGAGCAAAGTAAGGCGGCATCAGAGTGCTGCTCAAGTCCCTAGTATTTCTAAACGCCAAGGAGGTTAGGAGTAACAATGAATTCAATATAATTGAATATTATATTCAAGGTTTAAGTCTTAAGTCGAGGATTATACTCGATGCCTCGATAAAAGAAAAGAAAACATAACAAAGAAATGAATGAAAGTATGATTGATGAATATAGTGATAACATACATATGTGTGTAAGTATATATGATTATATTCTTTGTTATGAAAATATTATTTAAAGAATAAAGAGTGTTCTTAAATAATAAAAGAAAATGATTACGTTTCTTGGAGAAGAAGAAACGTCGGGTTTTGAATATAAACTAAAGGTTTATAAATTTACTTTTAAACAAGAGGTTTTCAAGTAAATAAGAATTGAACTAGAGGTTCAATCGAGGATTGAGATATAAGACTAAAGGTCTTAAGCCGGATCGTGTATCCGACTAACAAACATTTATACTCGTAACTATAGGTTCGAGATAAAAAGAAAGGGAAACACCCTTGGACGGTGAGTGAAGCCGATCCTAAAGAGACAAGGTGAATACGCCCCCAAACTTTTAAACTTGTTTTCAAAAGAGTCAACTTGTTATATGAAATTGTTTACAAGGAACCATGTGTTCCTAAAACCGTTATAACTATGCGTATAAACCTAGCCCTCAGGCTGTGGTATACGTATGTCTGGATCCTTACATAGGTGGTACTATGCGATGTATGGGCATGATCGCACCACCCTTGGTCGTAGGACCTCTCCTGCAGGGAGTACGACCGTATGTGTATATTTACGGGTACTTAATGAAGTCGAACAATGCGGTGTTTGTGAGGTGACCTAGTGTAGAGGCTCTAGTTTATAATGTGTTATTTGACTTTGTTATTCCTAAGCCACGTTGGGCCGAGGCAGGCGTAGTCTCGAGGAGTAATAAAGTAAAAGAGTTATTTTTTGCGTTAGCGTGTTCACCAGCATTCGTTGCTGACGTATTTTCTTACATTTTGCAGGTGAACAAGTTTAGCACTTGGAGTGTCGAAGTGCTACTAATGTCCGATGGCTCGGATTATTTTGTAATAACTTAATATGGTGGTTTGTAATCATAAACACATAAATATTTTTTAATAACTTAAACGGGTATTTTATAATCCCGTCTTTTGAATGTATATATAAAAGTTACATTTTCGATCCTTAAAGTTTACGAGTCTTCCGCAAACTAAACGCAACTCTGATTTATTTACAAATACGATACCAACTGTTGGGTCACGCTCTTAGGCCTTAGACGAGGGTGTGACATCACATCAACATTCGTAAGATGAATTATCAAGTTCACAACCAGCTTGTTGAAGGAGTGAACGTCAAAGGGTTTCACTTGAGTACCGATTGTTTGAGTTGTAAGAAAGGAAAATAAAAGAAGAAGTATCACTCGACGAAGTCTCTCAACTCTATCAGCTTACTTTTAGAGAGGCTCCACATGGATTTATTCGGACCCGTGAATGTCAAAAGTATCACCGGCGAACTCTATTGTTTGGTGGTTACTGATGATTACTCAAGCTTCTCGTGGGTGATGTTTCTTGAGTAGAAATATGAGACCTTCGAGAAGTTATATAATCTGTCAATCAGGAGAATCGGAAGCGACAATGGTATCGAATCTATGAACAACTGAATGCTTTAGTACTTTGATGAGCGTGGAATTCTTCATGAATTTAGTGCACCCTATACTCCACAACATAATGGGGTCGCTGAACGAAAAAATAGGACATCGATTGAGATGGCAGGGGCTATATTAGCTGACTCAAAACTACCAGTTAGTATTTGGTCAGAAGCGGTTGCATCGACTTGTTATACACTCAACTGTGTTCTAACGGTAAAGAAGTACGACAAAACTTGTTTCTAGCTGCTTAATCGACGAAAACTGAACTTGAAGTGGTTTGAACCCTTTGGATCACAATGTACCGTTCTTTATCCAGATGGTAAATTTGGTGCTAAGTCTGTGGAAGGATTCTTTGTTGGTTATGCTAGTCCATTACGACGAGTATTCTTACCTAGAATTAACCAGATTATGCAAGTGCAACACGTTGACTGTCAACATTATGCTATTCCAACTCAACGGATGGGTTTCGTGGATGTTTGATTATGACAGCCTGTGGAGTTGTTTCTCTTTTTCTGAAGAATAAATCTGATGAAGCTGCCACATTGTTATTTCAACAATATTTGAGTGAAGGAGTTAGTGAAGAAACCACATCACAAGAAGTTTCACTCTTCACTGATGACCAGACACCAGATGTTGATGACTCTTCTGAAGATACACTAGCTACACCATCCTTTGATGATGATGATGATGGTGAGGATCACGGTGATGTGATTGAATCTTTGGTTCAGCCAACGTCTGAATCTGATGAAGTGGTTGGAGAAGAAAATGTCAATAATCTTCCAACTGATGTGGTGGTACCTACTGATGTTACTCCTCGAACATTGTCATATCACCGGAGGAAAACATCATTGGTGACTTTAATACGGCGGGTACAAACTCGAAGTCAAATCGACCAGAGCCTCTGGTGTTACTATACTCAAGTTACTCCTATCCAAAATCGGTTCGCGTTTAAATGTTTTATCTCGCAAATAGAACCAAAAACCTATAAGCAAGTGTTAATAGAAGAAAGTTGGGTCAATGCTATGCAGGAGGACTTATTACAGTTTGAAAAATTGGGAGTGTGGAAACTTGTTGACCTACCTGACAACAAAAGGTGTATAAATACCAAGTGGGTCTTCAAGTGTAAACAGAATGAAAATGGAATCATTGTTAGAAACAAGGCTCGACTGGTGGTTCTTGGATTTAACCAACGGGAATGAATCGACTATAGTGAAGTCTATGCTCTTGTGGCTAGACTTGGAGCAATCTGAATATTCTTGGCTTTTGCATCTTGGAAAGGATTCAAGGTTTATCAGCTAGATGTGAAGTCTGCTTTTCTTAATGGCAAATTGGGTGAAGAAGTCTATGTGGGAAAACCACCGGGGTTTGCCGATCCGATCCACAAAGACAAGGTGTGCTTGCACGACAAAGCTCTTTACGGATTACATCAAGCTCCGAGAGTATGGTATGAAACATTGTCCAAACACATGTTGGACAATAGCTTTTTTCGTGGCACTGTCGATTGTACACTCTTCACGAAGGAAGTAGATGGTCGTTTACTGATAGCCCAGGTCTACATTGATGATATCATATTTGGGTCAACAAACGATGTTCTGTGCAAGGAATTCGAAGATGTGTTGAAATTGAAGTTCGAGATGAGAGTAATGGGAGAATTGAAGTTTTTCTTGGGTTTACAGGTCGAACAGCTTTCTGATGGTATCTATATACATCAGACGAAGTATGTCAATGATATCCTAGAGAAGTTCAATATGACTGACTCAACGCCGATCATCACTCCTATTCCTCTTAATCATGGAATCGGTCCTGATCCCACCGGGGATAAGGTTGACGAGACGCTTTACCGTTCCATGATCGGCTCTCTCATGTATCTCACCACATACAGGCTAGACATTATGTATCCTGCTTGTTTGTGTGTCCAATATCAATACAATCCAAAAGTTTCTCACCTAACGTTGGTGAAGAGGATACTTCGGTATCTAAAGGGATGTCTAGGGGTCGGTCTTTGGTATCAAGAGACGATGTTTTTGAGCTAAGAGCCTATTCTGATTCAGATTATGAAAGCTGTAAGCTACATGCTAGGTCTACCACCGCCGGTTGTCAATGTTTTGGTAGCAGGTTGGTGACATGGCAGTGTAAGAAGCAGACAACTGTGTCGCTCTCTACCTGTGAAGCTGAGTACGTAGCTGCATCCAGTTGCTGTTCTCAGGTTTTGTGGATTCAACAGCAGTTGCGCGATTACGGTTTGAAATTTCTTACTTCTCCCATATATGTAGATAACATTTTTGCAATCTCCATAACAAAAAACCCGGTAAATCACTCTAAAACTAAACATATAGATATACGGTATCACTTCATTCGTGATTGCTACGAAAAGAAGTTGATAACCATAGAAAATATTCACACCGATGAACAAAAAGCCGATCTTTTTACTAAAGCTTTTGATAAAAACATATTTATGTATATCTTGGGGCTTAATGATATTAAGAATTTGGGAGGTGGGAAAGAGAGTGATCCCGAGGTTATGGATTCCGACCTTGTGTAACCATTCATCAAGGTCATGCTTCTTTGTAAATATTCTATCAAAATTTTGTAAATAGTTTTTGGTTTTAGGGGGAGAAATAATTTGGGAAAATACAAAAACATTTAAAAATCTTAAAATTCAAAAACATTGAAAAAGGATAAAAATACAAAAACAATAGAAAATGCTCCTCAAAACGAGTTTTGAAGCATAAAAGGAAGATGATAGTACACTGATCATCTTGTTCCAAGTACCAGTAAAATGAGGTATAAAAGTTTATTTCTTAATGTTCGGTGCATTGGTAGGCTTTAAAACAAACAAGTAAGTAATTAAGTGATATAAACCTAACTAGCCATATTGAAAGATGGGTTAGAATTCTAGCATAAAGTCTTGGTAATGAAGGCAGAAATGTAATAGCATGTCATACTCAAGCCTTATCTTTCGGTAGATCACCAAAAATAAAGAATTAATAAAAGTGTTTTAAGCATCTAGTATATAATCTACACTTCAACAGTGTATGGTTTTATAACCTTAAATCCTGTATTGATGGGATGCTTTAGGTTTCTGGAACCATCGGGTCTTTATACGGTTTATCATCTGGGTATTCATTTCAGTGAATATTTAAAAATGTGCTCAAAGAGCGAACCCTGAAAAGTCATTAAACTTGATCAACTTGTATTTTGTGCAACCTACACTACTGACTTGATCAAACTGTTAGTCATACATTGTCCCTTGTTCGCGTCTTATTACCATTAAGAAACGAACCACAATGGATACAATGTCTACAAGCCGACAGATGAAATCATGCATACTCATCCATGGTAAAGGAAACTTAAGGTATTGCTTGATAACAGGGGTATGCCTTGTTGTGGAACATTGTTGCTAAGATTGCAAAATCAAAAAATTTTAAAATGTTTTGATCTGCTGATTCTAAAGTTTAAGTCAAGTTTGGGTGATATGGTAAAAATCAAATTAAGCCTGAATCAAGATTAGAATCTGATCACTATCTGATATTGTGTGCTTAACTGAACCTTAATCGTATCACTGATGTCTCTGAATCTTTTGTTTAAAAGTTTAAGTGGAAAACAATACCAATGACTGACTTAACATCAGACATAATAACACTGAAATATAAAATCGTGATGGAAGGACAAATAGATCAATATGATTCATTGCTCAACTCACAAAAATAAGTTTCTTTCAGCTCATGTTTTAGTGTTCGTAAATAGTATTTTGAAAAATTTTGTTTTGATTACAACTTTAGTTTAAAATCCAAAAACATTTTACATTTCTGTATTATTTTCGAATTTGGTGAATGGTTAATCGGGTTTGGATATCCGAGAACATGAATCGAGTGGTTGTTTTTGACAATTTTTTTCAAAATGGGCTTAATCGTCAAGTGAATTATTCAAGATCATTTAATTGGGCTTGATTGGTTTCGAAAGTGTGAATTTTATGTTCTGATATGTTTCACTTACATATCCGACGGATATGTTTTAAACATATACGGAGTATATGTCAAGTTGTAACATATACGGAGGATAAGTATGCTTTACTTATACTGACATATTATTCTATTATGGTTTCCAAGGTCTGTTGACAAATTGGTAGATTCAGTATTAAATCCTCAATGATAGTTATTATATACTCTGCAGTTCAGTTTAAACTTTTACAAATATACCCATCAGAAATTTCTGATAATTTCATAAAATCTGCTTTGAATCGTTTGTACTGCAATTCCAGGTATGTTGATAATCGGGAATGATATTTGATGCTTTATTAGTATTGATTTTCAGAAAGGAAAAAAAAACGATTATTCTTGATGAAAATGGGTTTTCAGAAGTTCTTTGAAAAATTAAAATTGAACTGTTAAAGCTGTATTTTTGAATGATTTGCTGTCGAAAATGATATACTTTGAACATTGTTAATAGTTTTTGAACTTAACTGTCAATATCAATAGTTAGATTATTTTAGTCAAAGTTTTGAAAAGGTTAAAATTGGAGATTTTATGGGAAAATCTTTGTCATATCAGTTTTTCATTGTTGGTGTGTGTTATTGCAAATGTTGTTGGTTTGTTCTAAGAAAGATGATGATTCGGACGATGATGAAGACAAAGTTTTTCTCTAGGATTTACAAGGAAAGGACGAAAAGGATTGTCACAAGATTCTATTCCCATGCTAATGTATGCATGATGGTGGATTAGTTGTCATAATATAATATGTCCGAGTAAGGAAAGGACGAAAAGGATTGTCACAAGATTCTATTTCAATGCTAATGTATGCATGATGGTGGATTAGTTCTCATAATATAATCTGTCCGAGTATTGGATAGATTATCGGAATATAAGATAGTGTTCTTTTGACAATTTTGTTCACTATCAATATTTTAGATTCGACCAAGGTCAACCGAATGAATCTTCGGATGCCTGAGGTGCTGTCAAGCAGCCATGGGTAATTTGATAGATTCAAATTTTGAAGTTCATATGATCGAGGTCTATTATATCAACAAGTTGTATCTCTTGGGCAAAAAAATTTTTGGCTGAATGAAGAAATCAAGATCTAGCATCATCCAAGGGGGAGTTTGTTAGTGCAAAATGTCTGATGCTAAGTCTTGCAAGGTTAAACGAGCTGATGTTGGTCATAATAGAGTGTTAAGGGAGTATAAATCACTGTTCCCAACGTATAAGACTTATACGCCCGTATAAGTCTTATACGTTGTAGACTTATACGCCCATAGGCCAAGTAGTATAAATATGGAAACTTTGTCATATTTTGTAATCTTTTGGAAAAAATTTTGATGAATTATTGTAATCACTTGTACTCTCTGACATTGTTATATTCAAGAGTGATTATTACTTTGAGTCTATATGTGTTTGATTCATTTGCTATTTGTTTCCGCCTTGTAGCTTAGTATATTGACACAACGTATTCGGTCCGTATCGTGTTGCACTTACATGTATACGATGACATCATATGATCCGGCAACCGATCTTTCAATTTTATGTTTGATTTGTTGGTTTGACATTTGACAAGTTTTAATTATGGTTTATGGTTTGCAATAATAAATTTGTTATTTTGTTGGTTTGACATTTGAGCAAGTTTTAATTATGGTTTATGGTTTGCAATAATAAATTTGTTATTTTTGTTTTAAATTTATCAAAAGATTTGTTTACTTTATATTTCTTTTTTTCCATCCCAACCCATATGTTACACGGGTTCTAACCTAGTATGTTACATAATATTATAAATCAAATCAAATTCAATTTCATATATACAAATAATTAATATATAAGTTAAAAAAACATAATATATATTTAACAAATTGAATAATCATACAATGGTTTAAAACAATTTGCCAAAATACATACGGTAAGAAAAAAATAATATAAAAAATTTTTACTTTAGTACAGAGTCTATAATTGAGATCGTGCATTAAAAAGGATAGCCCGCATGACCTAAAGATATTATATTATTTAAAATCCATTTTAACCTCATGTCCACGTCTTCGTCTTTTTTCTGCAATTCTGACTCGCAAACCCTCCCTCAACGCTGGCATGCAGGAAAAAACTTGAAAAATAAAATCTCACTCTTCTCTTTAAACTTTAAATAGCCTATACAGACAATCTAGAGGGTCAACACACAAAATAACATCTAGTACACCGGTTAATACATGCATTGGTCGAACGGAGGGTCAACGGACCCTCCAGGCCCTCCTGTAGTCTCGCCGCCGGTTGTCAGCATAAGTTGTCGTCTTTATTATTATTATTATTATTATTATTATTATTATTATTATTTTGGCAAATACAGTCAATAATGTTGAGAATGAATATTTAATGCAGCTTTAATTTATATAACCTTCTATTGCTAACTGCACTTACAATTTTTCCCTATAAATACGTGTTTCCTATTATACAAGATCTTCACACCAATCCTACCATTAACATATACTCCCTTAAAGCCTTAATTTTCTTCCAAATGGCACGTTGTAAGGACAAAGAAGCTGACAAGGAAACTTTCAACTCTCAATCAGTTTTCTAATCGGCAAGATGGGCAAACGAAATCTAGAGGCGTTAAAGAGGCATCATTCAAATACGCCTACATCGTCTTTGTATAAGAGATGTCGGGTTATATAACAATGGGGATGCGCCATTTGTAATACTAAGTTTTACCCATTAAAAAACCTTAACCGAGGCTTCTTGGATATTATTTTAGGGTACGAGTAGAACGATCTCTTTGCCAACGGTAATTTTATTAGGATTTACTTACTTGTATATATGTCTCACATTAACGAGTAACCATTTTATACGATTCAATATTTACAGCACATAAATGAGTTGATAATCTATACGATTCATTTTTTACGGCATATTGAACCATTGACAACAAGTTGATAGATTATTCAATATGTAAAATTGAAAAAAAAAATAAAAACAAAAATCCAAAGTTAAAACTTCGTTGGATCGTTTTGCCCCGTGTTTCACTTTTCAGTTTTCACAACGAAATGAGAAACCAGGACTCCATAGAGATGGTGGGAAGAAAAGAACCATATCACGATTTTAGGAGGTTAACCAAATTCTGTTTTCGTTCATCCTGGAGATTGGTTACTCATCCATATAGATATGCTGGTTACTCATCCGTATAGATATGCGGGCGATGGAAGTTACTCAATACTGAACTGATAAAAGATAGGAGAAACGAAAATCAACATCTCCTCACAGATGAAGGTGTCATAAGTGTTTTTTCCTGTGGTTTCTTGATCTTATAGGCCACTGGCAAAACTCCCATGGTTCACAAGATTAGCTGGTTCTTATAAATGAGAGGTTTTGCAACTATTTTTAACAGCATATACAATCATATCACTTCAACTTAAATAATAGGAGTTGAATAAATTCGGATTGTTTACGTTAAAATCATATTTAAACATCTTGGACACAAAATCCAGCATACATGACACCTATGTGACAATGTGAATTCTTTCTTCCTTCCTTAAATAGAAGAAAATTATGTGACAATGTGAACTCTTTCTTCCTTCAATAGAAGATAAAATAACAGTAGCTCAGTTATATGAACACCAATATGAATATGAACGGCTTATTTTGCAACACCAAAGTCATAAAACAAAACAAGAACCAATAGTTAACTGACCGGAGTTACTTGACGAGTTGGTTGAATTTCACAATGCAATCCAAAGCTCGGTCAAAATCACCATCTTCAAGGGCTAAAGTGAAACGACAATAGTCTGGAATTCCGGTCCAGGAAGGTCCATTGATGCATAGATCAGTAGCTCTCAGCATTGCTTCTCGGATGTTGGTGTCATCGAGCACGGTTTCCCATCTAGAACCATCTTTCTCGAGCTTTACGGTTTTGCCAAAATAAGCAGACGGTTTTGCAATCACAGAAACACCTCCACGAGGTTCGATTACTTCCCACCCGCAGTTCTCAAGTGTCTATTTATAGTACAAGTGAATACGTAACAAATTAGCAAACACTTTTTGTCCAGAAACTACATATTTTATAAACAATTAGTAGTGTGTCAACAACACTTTTAAAACAAAACTAGTATTTCAATAAAAACCAACTGTACAGTAAAATGATTTAGTGTGTTAAAAGTACACTTTGGGCTACAGTCAATTCATTTCCTAAGTTTTTCAGGGTTAAGTCTTTTAACTCATCAGATATAAAACACAACCCGAATCAACCCATTTCCTAACTTTTTTGGACTTTACCCTTTTGACCCATTAGTTACTATATCAACCCGAATCAACCCATTCCCTAAATTTTTCACATTTTACCCTTTTGACCCAGTGTAAAACATGCCCAAATCAACCCATTTGTAAATAAACAGGTTAAAATAACCACAACCACATTGAAAGCTTACCTCTTTTAAACGCTTCAATCTAGCAGCCAACAATTTCCCCTGTCCTTGAGCAACACCTGATAAATCCCCATTCTGCTCTTCAAGTTCAAGCAATTTCTTTGCAGTATACCTAATAGTACTATGAGGCTTATTCAATCCCGAGAACCCACGAAACGAATCCTCCAAAAACCCCGGTTTCATAACTAAAAACCCGTACGCAAGCCCTCCAGTAGGCAACTTATAAAACAACCCACCAAGCAAGCACACACTAAAACCCGGTTTTCCCGTTAACCCCGCTAAGCACGCATCCAAATTCCACCCATCCCAACCCTGATCATTAAACTCGATCCCAGAAAATGATGTGTCGATTATAACCCGCGCCCCGTATCGAGCACAAACTGTCAGCAAACTTTTCATCTCTTCATTACTGTAAAGCAAACCGGTCGGGTTTACTGTGGGACCCGAAATATACACCCATGGTTTATCAACAGTCTCCAGCACACTAATCAGTTGGTTCTCAGTCAGTTTAAAACCTACTTCTGCCCGTGTCGGGATAGACACGATGCTGATGTTTAAGAATTTGGCGGCTGACACATAGTTACCATTTGATCCAGCTGGCATGCATAGGGTCCCGCCTTCTTCAATGCAGCATAAAACAAGTTTGTTGAAAATTGCAAGAGGGAAGTCTGCATATATGAATTCAGCATTGTGTTCAACCGAGAAGTTGTAAGTGTTTTTGATGAACTGCCTAAGGCTCGGTGTGACATCACACTCTGACTCGGTTACATTTTGCCTTGCAAAACTTTCAAAGATGGCAGCTTTAACTGGGGTTGGTGTAGGAAGGAATATTTGGTCCACATCCATGTGAAGTAAAGCTGACTTTTCGGTTATTCTAACAGATAACTCTGCTTGACTCAAAACTGAGATTGCAGAACTTGAAAACCCAATCATGTCAGTGTCACTAGATTTCACATCCTCAGTTTCTCTCTGAAAATACAAAACAGTTATTTATGCATATATTTATTGTATAAAACATTGACAGGTGTAATGTTCAAGTAATTAATAAACCTCAGCAGGTTGACGTCTATCCGGAAGCTGAAAAGAAAGAAGTTCATGAAAAAGACAGCCATAATAATACTGGCTAATGAGGGCAGTATTGCCTTGTAAGAGTTCCACACTTCTTGTTAACACATCAAAGACAGTTTGTTCTTCTGATATCACAAAAGCTACTTCAAGATCTGTGTACACCTGAAAAAGAGCGGTTATTATTATTAGATAACACAATGGTTATAAACTATATACTTAAACTAACTAATATAAGTAGAGGATGCAAGATGAGCGGGCATGGTAATATGTCCGTGTTGGGTTGACCCGCAAACAATTTTTGAGCTTTTTAGTATGAATAAAGTAATGAATTAATTATGAATACAAAAACAATACCGGTGCAATAATAATGAAATCTTTACTTAAGAATATAATAAGTCAGGAAGTCCTATACTTCATAAAGAACTTATGGCGACTTCCATATGATAGGGGTGTGCACGAAACCGTAATAACCGAGCTGTAACCAGAATAATTGACATAACCAAACCAAAAGAATCAAACCCAATAAAAAACAGACGGTTAGGTACTTTGGTTTTATGTTTTTTAACAAACCAATTTTTCCATTCCGATTCAGAACAGAAAAAACAAAAAAACGAGTTTTATTAGTTATAAGAAATTAGTAAACGGTGTAGTCCAAAAACTTTAGGTTCAAATGTGTATAGTTAATTAATCATTAATCAACAAAACTTAGGCCCAAATTCATTATTTTGGGCCATTTTATTTCGGCTCAAATTTTCAAGCCCATATGGTAAAACCGAACCCATTGTGGAAACCAAAAGCTAAAACCGAACGGTTTTCTAAACCCCAAAAACCAAAATTTTGGTTTGAGCCCAAAACCGACCTATGCACACACCTACCAAATGGACCCATTCATAGGTAAACAGGTCTACAATCCCAAACAAGAATCCTACCTGATTTTTTAACAATCCACATATTATAGCTGCATGAGAAGGTAGTGGAGTTCTAGCAAGATATTTCAAAACTCCAATTGAACTTGGGAGGCTTGAAAGCTCAAACTGGTCAGATATGTCAATGAAAAGACGAGACCCAATTTCGCGTGTAACACGCAAAAGGTGCTCAAATGCTGAACTAGTAACCGCCTCAAACTGTGCAATCCCTGTGACCACCACTTGTGGCTTTAACTTTTTTATCAGCTCAATCATCAAATCTGACTGACGTGGCGCTTCAATAACAGTGATTCCATCTATTGAAGTTTTGTTGTCCCTTGTTTGCTATTATAAGGAGTGTGTAAAAAAATTTACGTCTTTCAATACATTATAGTAAATAAAATATGTTATGACATCCACATGGATGGGGAAATAAGACAATAGAAATATATGAACTGTTAAAAACAATTATTTTTTTATAGAGAACTCTTTTAATTGGTACAAGTAGGGGTGTAAATGAGCCAAGCCTCTTGTTAGCTATTCGAGATCGTCTTGCTAAATGCTCGAATCGAGCCGAGTTTAAATGAGCTCGAGCCTAAACATAAGCTTGTTTAATAAACGAGCCCAAGCCCAAGCTTCACCTATCAAATTCGAGCTGGTTCGCGGGCCTAAACCAGATATATTAAATGTATATCTATATACTATATATGAAATTATGAAAAAGTACCTAAATAATATGCATTCTGTTATATATAAATTTATAAGGAAAAATATATAAAACTAAGTGTGTGTATAAATTATTTAATAGATAAAATTCGAGTCGATCTTTGGCTTAAAGTACTACTTGTGAGCCAATCTTGAGTTTAAAAATAGAGCTCTAAACAGGCCGAGCTCGAGCTCTCTGTAAGTTAAACAAGCCGAGCTCCAGCTTGAAACACTAATCACAAGCTGAGCTCGAGTTTTAAAAATAGAGCTCAGAGCAAGCAGAGCTCGAGTTCTCTGAAAGTTAAACGAGCCTTGTCAAGCTCAAGCTCAACTTGTCTTGTTTACACCCATAGGTACAAGCAATGCCATTTAACACAAAACATACAATCTAAAATTAAACGGTTTCATAAATACACTGTACCTCAATTTCTAGTGATGTTAACCACTGTCTGGGTAGATTGCGAGTCAGATGTTCGTCAACAATGGCGAGATGTGGAGTGAATAACCGGAGGGAGTTCTCAATAGCTGTAGCCCTTGATGGAAAAATAGCAACATTCTTGCAGAATGATTAATAATATGAAAGTCAGAAATGCAAATTAATTGTTACAAAATACTGTAAGATTGATAACTTTGCAAATAAGAAGGGTGTTATCTAAATCGCATATCTATCTTAAAAGATATTTGGTTTAAGATCCCTTTCATTAGAGATGATTGATTCTTAATTTCTTATTACAATTAAGATCATCACACAATCACTCTTAAAACAGACATCCAAACGCCACCTAATTGATCAGCTCATAGTTATTATTGTTTAATAGAGAAGTGTGCTTACATCAGCGGTAAGAGGGACATGGTGGTATGTTTTCATGAAGGATGCAATAAGATCCCGGAATCTTTTGTTTCCAGTTGGAGGCTCATATGGAAAGCGAGAGCTGTCTTTCAAAACACCAGCAAGATATGCTAGGAACGGGATCTTCTCGTCCGCAACAGAATCATCTTCAAAAGATAAATCCAAAGAATTGCTGATGTAGTGAAACCCGTTTTTCAGAAACCCAAAAATTGTCTTAACCTGCCAGCTTAGTTATTTCAGTACATACTCCACTTTAAGATTACTTTATGCATATCTATCTATATATATAATTAAAAAAAATTGAAAAAAAGGTAAACTTTTGGTAAGAGACTTAAGAGTTGGGTTCACTCAAAGCACATTTTTCTTGAAGTTTTAAAACTATTTTATGAAAAATCAACTTGGGTGATTTCCGACCCGCTTCTCTTTATCTATTTGTTTTGGAAAAACCTCACCGAATAGCAACCAAATTTCTCAAGTATTATTCACTGAAGTTATTTTGTTTCTCTAAAGTCACTCAGCTTTCATCCTAAATTTTACTTTTTCAAATTAAGTGAGGTACATGAAACATATATGATTCTTGGTTACTAATAAATGATAATCCTTGTCCAATTAATTTGAAGCAGTAGGTAATAGTGAAGAAAAAGATTCATTAAATAATACCCAAGTTTTGTAATTGTTAAACTCAACTCAAATTGGTAAAAAAATAGTTACTAAACAGTAAAAAAGATTCATATATGTTTCATCTGCCTCACTCAGTTTTGAAATTTTTAACATTTGCATAAAGATGGCATTATAATTTGGGAAACTTGGTTACTAATGACCGACAAAACCGCCACCTCGGCAATAATTTGGAAACGTTATAGTAAAAACCTGATTAGGATGTCGAAGCTGACAGCTGTACACCGACAAAGCATGAGAAATACGACCACCGGCTTTACCAAAGGCCCATGCGGTCCGAGCACAGACAGGCTGGTCTCCAACAAGGCCCATGAAGAATTCAAACCGGTGCGGATTATTCTTCTCAATCTCAACTAATGCTGAAATATCAGTATCAGAAGCCTGAAGAATCTTGGTCTGCCACAGCTTGTTAACGCGGAGCCCACGACGTTCGAATAAACGTTTGCAAACACCTTGACCGGGACGCCCGCCCATGTTGAAGATCATGATTCCCATTGGCTTGATCACATCAATTCCTTCTTCAACTGCCCTTGCAATCAGACCTAGACCAAACTGATCCTCAACAAAACCCTAATTGCAAAATTGAGTTGATATATAAGAAATAGTGGAAAGATAACAGAAACAGAAAAAGGTGTCTCATTATACCTGAAGTGCACAATAGTTACTCAGTGAATGTAGAAACTCTTCGCTAGCGTTTTCTGTTATAAGCTTGGACATTGCATCTGGATTTGGATTAAGAATCTGCAACACAGAGTATAGTGAAAATTAATATCATATGGTAGCTGAAGACAATCAAGACTAGAGATGCCAAACTGGGCAGTTATGTTAATTCGATAAATTATTTATTTTAATTATGAGATGTAAGATGCTATATGCATTATGTTTTGGTATGTAATTTGGTTGGGTTCTTATTATCAATACCTGTGGGATGCATCCGACAATCCGTTCAAGACATATAGTTTGATGGATAACAGTAATAATACCTGTGGTATACATCCGACAATCCGTTCAAGCTGTATGTGATTATCTCTGCAGTAAGATAGGAGATCAGACTCATAAAATTCCACCCTGTCAAGCAAAGTTTTGTTCTCGGAGTCATAAACGGGGAGTCCATTGTCATCAAAAGCATTTAAATACAAATTTATCCAAGAAATCTTGACTGCTCTTGGATTGATATCAAGGCCATAAACCTTAGATGGCAGCCATTTGTCAGCAATGGCTATGGATATCCAGCCGTTTCCACAGCCGAGTTCAGCAAGTGTCTTATCTTTAAAGATGGAGTCCGGATGCCTGTTTAAGCCCTCAAAGAATGTGAAGGACCAGTCTTCTGGCATAAAGATGCTTGGTATGACCATCATTGTTAACTTGCTTCTGTTGTGGTAACCAGAATCTGCAAAAGGGAATGAATAGAGTATTATTCAAAGTCAATCAAGAGCATAATAATAAAGAGAGGGAGAGAGACCTTGATTCCGATGGAGGTATATATCCTGGATTTGGAAATGATAGGTATCAAGGCAGTGCCCATCGCTTTGGAGCCTCTTGTGCAGGTGCGCTAAGAAAACCCTAGCTTCGGTACGGGTGTCTGGATTCTCCAGGCGTTGGAGTAGTGATCTCAAGGCACTGTACGCGGAGTCACCGGAGACTGAACACTGCTTCAGGAACTCATCCATGGATCCATTCACAGCAGCCATTGATTGATCGACAAAGAGACAGCAAGAGGATCTTTTTGGTATAATATAAAAAGAAAAAGATAGATCGGTGTCCTCATCGAGAACTATCCCTATCATGTGACGACAATATTTATAAATAAATAAATAAATAATATTTTTTTAAACACTGCCACCACCATCTATTTATTTATTATTATTTCTTTTTTAACGGCAAACAAAATAGAATTTCTAAATAAAACACACCGCTTCCAAGAAGCAACCAAACAAGAATAACCAACCAATTCCACATAGGAACAAACTACCCTCACCACCCCGATACAATATTAAAACTGCGCCACTTCTCCCACGTCAAGTTCGTGTTCTTGGATCTATTTTCACCCATAAAAAACTAAACGCTTTAATCTCACTTATTATATGAGCCAACTGTGCCGGCTTCCTTTCGAACACTAGTGAGTTTCTCACCTTCCAAAGGCACCAAATAACCGTGAGACAAACCGCGTGAAATGCCTTAGCTTCTCGAGATGACATGGACGAATACTTGTAAAGTTCCAACAAATCACGAGTCGAAAAGGCATAAATTGGTGGGACCTTACACCAACAAGCAATGACCCTCCACACCGATTGCGCAAATTGACATGAAACAAAAATATGTTCCGCTGTTTCTAGCTCGTCTTCGCAATTTGGGCACACGACTGATGGAACCAGAACATTCCTCTTATATCCACTCGCCACGCTAAAATACTCACCTTTTTAGGCACAAAGTTATTCCATTCAAAAATTAATCTGCAATCCACGACCGAATCACCAGCAAACTTTTCTTTTATGCTTTATACCGAGAAGTCCGACCCTTCATCTGTCACACCCTCAAAATCCACTAGCGGAGTTTTACCGTCAGAGGGTGTGAACTAACAGGATCGGAATCATTAGTTATAATCAAACACTATAAATAAAGTTTTCAAACAACCAAGACATCAAGTCTTAAGTATAAATGCGAAAGCGTAAAATGTAAAGCAAAACGTTTGCGCCACACAGGACGACTTAAAAACCCAATTTATCAAGATAATAATTAATAGAAGTTTCTAAAGCAATGTTGTTTAGCAAATGCATGTTCCTATACCGCGCGCCCGCCTCGGCTACCTGAGAATAACATACTAAAAGTGTCAACACAGGGTTGGTGAGTTCACAGGTTTATATAAATAAAGCGTTTGCGTTTGCGTTTGCGTTTGCGTTTGCGTTACCAGATAGTGTTAAGTCAATTATATATCAATAGGTAGCTAACCTATCAAGCATGTATTACTAAGTGTTCGACACCGAAGCTGACTGTTTATCAATTGTCTTGCCACCATGTCAACCACGACCATGGTAATGTGTTAGCCAATATTACACCCACTCGACCTACAGTCGAGTTTAGAGTTGGGTGGGGTTTGTCAAACCCAGTAGTACTACTCAACAGTGACTCGCTATTATCCAAATATTAACCGGTTCGATGTTATGAAGGACTTTGGTTGGTTTGTTTGCCACTTAGCCTTACAAATGATATATAAAAACTAAACAAAATCTACAGCGTTGGAGTATGTTATCTCCCCCAAGGAAAAGCGTTTAAAAAGAGTAAAAAAGGGGACGTGAAACTCACTGTTTGCGAAGAAAATCAAAAAGGATCCGAGAGAGGTGTGCGTCACAGAAAATCCTCACTAGTGCTCTAACAACAAAAATGATATTTTCTAAGTATTTAAACTACAAGTGAGTCCCTAGACTCGGCACATACAACTTATGCATGAGATGCGTTTCGTGTTCCATTTGTGAAATAAGTGCGACACGACAAATACGTTGGTGATACGTTACATGTGTGAACAACTACTTAAGTGTCAATTATTAACATTGTACATTACTAGAAATTATTCTCACAAGGGCAATTTGGTCAAAACATAGCAAACATCGATCAGTTATGCACTTTTCATGACAATTCAAGTAATACAGTAGCTAAATTGTCCAGGCCGATTTTCACTCGACAAGATTACTCTAATTAATAAATCCTAACATGTCAAATAAATCACTAAAAATCATCACAGAAGTACACGTGGGTTAGGTTTTTAAAAATATTTTTCTTATATTTTTATCAGTTTTATCACAATGATCAAAACATCACAGCAAACACACAGCAATCATTATCATGAGCAACAGAATGTTATTTGTTATTCCCGTTAAATGACAAATCCAATTATTGCAAGACCAATTGGGTTAGATTCCTAACTCAAAATATTAACTTCCAGAAGTGTAACCAACCCATTTGGTCTTGTAGTTTATGAGATATACTAATTTCAACATAGCCTAACAGCAGGTCTCCCAAATCAGCCTTGCACAACAGTTTTGTAAAATCATAAAAACTAACTTTTATACGTCCAAAAATTACAAACTCGGACTTTTCAGAAACTAGAATCGACCTAGTATATTGTAGAATCAACAATCACATCAAAACATGTAATTAACATCAAGTTACAGTCATCCAAACACGAATTCAATAATCTGTCCAGCATCAGTTTTCATTAAAATTCAACAAACAATCATTCTATGAACCATTCCATGCAAGCAACTCTCTAGATTCATAATCTATCAACAATCAATGATTTTTAACATCTAGGGTTTATGTATATTAAGCTAAATCATGAAATTAAATCAATAACTAGAGTAGAGAGAGCGTAAACTACCTAGCTAGCACCTTCAATTCTTCACCACAAGCTTGGAAATTAATTTATATGTGTGTGTGTGGGTTTACTATCGCCAAAGGGAGAGAGGGGAGGGAGAGCAGCCGTGAGAAGGGTAGGGGGGGGGGGAATTAGGGTTAGGATAATTAACTTGTTTAAGTATTTGATATGTTACACTTTACCCCTTGTACTTCTAGTTACTCAATTTCTAGCACAATTTAGCTAATACCATTCATAATTTATTTTATACAGGTAAATACCAAGTAACACATAACTTAACACATAATTATCAAATACTTGTTCATAATATTTATTGTTTGTTCACCAACGGTTTGAGTCGCCTCGTGTGTGTTTCGGTGAAATTCCGAAAGACTACTTGTGTAGTGATTGTCATGCGTCATCTAAACCCTAGTTTAAATGTAATGAGATATGCGTTACAGTTCGTGTGATCTTAAGTTTGAATTAACGGAGTTCGGATTAACGGAGTTAACCTTAAATTTACGAGTGTCACATCATTCCCATGTTGAAAGAATTTTCGTCCCGAAAATTTAAGTCAAGTCGCGATGGTTGTCTCAAAAAGGCAAAAATTTTCAGTTTGTCATATCATCTCCTAGTAGAAGGAAATTTCGTCCCGAAATTTAATTCATACCTCCGGTGATTTCTGACTGTTTGTTGGCTTTCGCGGTTTTCGGTGTTTGGTCAACCCTTCAAAAAGGTGAGGATACTTTTTCATCATTTGATCCCCGCGTTCCCACGTGAACTCTGGTCCACGTCTCGAGTTCCAACGAACTTTAACGATAGGAATTTTGCTGTGTTTGAGTGTTTTGGTTTCCCAATCCAAAACTTCAACTGGTTCTTCGATGAAGCGTAACTATTCATCAACTTGCAATTCGCCCAAAGGAAACGCTTGGGTTTCTTCAGAAAGGCATTTCTTCAAGTTGGATACATGGAAAACGTTATGTACGCCACTGAGTTCTGTTGGTAAATTTAATCGGTACGCAACCGGACCAACGCGTTCAGTAATCCGGTATGGCCAACGTATCGTGGGTTGAGTTTGTATCGCTTTCCAAAGCGAACTACACCTTTCCAAGGTGATACTTTCAGCAAAACCTTGTCATCCACTTGGAATTCCAGAGGTTTTCGGCGCTTGTCGGCGTAACTCTTTTGACAATCTCGTGCTGCTGCCATACGGTTTCGGATTTGGACAATCTTTTCAGAGGTTTTAAGTACTAATTCTGGACCAGTGATTTAGCTATCACCCACTTCTGTCTAGCAAAGAGGTGATCGACACTTTCGTCCGTACAACACTTCAAACGACGCTGCTTTAATGCTTGCGTGGTAGATATTATTATACGAAAACTCTACCAAGGGCAAGTGGGGTTCCCAACTTTTTCCAAAATCCAACACGCATGCACGCAATATGTCTTCCAAGGTCTGAATGGTGCGTTCACTTTGCCCATCCGTTTGAGGATGGTATGCTGTGCTCATATCAAGGCGGGTGCCTAGTACGCTCTGTAGTGACTTCCAGAAGTGCGAAGTGAAACGGGAATCTCGATCAGATATGATTGAGACAGGCACTCCGTGTCTAGACACTACTTCTTTCATATAAATGGGAGCCAGTCTTTCCATTTTGTCCGATTTCTTGATCGCTAAGAAATGCGCAGACTTCGTCAACCGGTCAACGATCACCCAGATGGTATCGCATCCCGTCGGTGTTTTGGGTAATCCCGTGATTAAATCCATGGAAATGTGTTCCCATTTCCATGTTGGGAGTTCCAGTTACTGTAGCAGGCCAGATGGTTTATAATATTCCACTTTGACTCTTGCACAAGTCAAGCATTTGCTCACGTAGGTGGCAATGTCGGCTTTCATGTTTGGCTACCAGTAAAGTGCTTTTAGGTCATGGTACATTTTATCTGAGCCTGGGTGAATGGAATATCGGGACTTGTGTGCTTCGTCCATCACTACAGTTCTCAATTCTTCGTATCGAGGGACCCAAATCCGGTTTTCGAAATATCGGACCTCGTCCGATTTGGTTTCAAGCTTCTTGTCCATGCCCCGCATGAGTTCTGATGGGAGGTTATCGTCTTTCAACGCTTCGAGTTGAGCATCACGAATCTGATCAGGTAAGTTGGCGTGAATCGTGAGTTGTAATGCTCGCACCCGTCTAGGCTTATCGGTTTCTTTTCTGCTGAGAGCATCGGCCACTACATTGGCCTTGCCCCGGTGGTACTCGATGGCACAGTCATAATCCTTAAGTAGCTCGACCCAACGACGCTGTCGCATGTTCAACTCCTTTTGATCGTAGATATGTTGGAGACTCTTGTGGTCGGTGTAAATGGTAAACTTGGTACCGTACAAGTAATGCCTCCATATCTTAAGAGCAAACACCACAGCTCCGAGTTTCAAGTCATGGGTCGTATAGTTCTTATCGTGGATCCGTAGTTGTCGAGAGGCATAGGCTATAACCTTCTCGAGTTGCATTAACACGCAACCGAGACCCTGTATCAATGCATCACAGTGCACTTCAAAGTTTTCCGTTCCCTCTGGGAGGGCTAAGATAGGGGCGCTACAGAGTTTGGTTTTCAATAGTTGGAAGGCAGATTCCTGCGCGTCACCCCAATTGTACTTAGTACCCTTGTGTGTCAATGCGGTGAAGGGTTGAGCAATCTTGGAAAATCCCTCAATGAAACGTCGGTAGTAGCCAACCAGTCCTAGGAATTGTCGCACCTCAGTCGGGGTCTTAGGTGCTTCCCGGTTTTTGATTGTCTCTACCTTGTCGGGATCGACATGGATACCATTCTCATTGATCACATGCCCTAAGAAGTGAACCTCGCGAAGCCAAAGTTCGCATTTCGAGAGTTTAGCGTACAGTTGTTCCTTCTTTAGTAATTCCAGAATTAACCTCAGGTGTTCTTAATGGTCGGTCTTGTTCTTGGAGTAGACGAGGATATCATCAATGAAAACAATCACAAACTTGTCGAGGTACGCCTTGCATACTCTGTTCATGAGATCCAAATACAACCGGTGCGTTGGTTAAGCTAAAAGGCATAACCGAAAACTCGTAGTGACCGTACCGAGTTCTGAATGCCGTCTTTGAAATGTCTTCTTCACACACTCTTAATTGATGGTAACCAGATCTCAGATCGATCTTCGAGTAGTAACTCGATCCTTGAAGCTAGTCGAAAAGATCATCAATTTGGGGTAGGGGATAACGGTTCTTGACCGTAACCTTGTTCAGCTCCCGGTAATCGGTGCACATGCGGAAAGTCCCATCTTTCTTTCGAAAAAATAAGACAGGGGCTCCCCATGGTGATGAGCTAGGTCGGATGAATCCTTTATCCAACAAGTCTTGTAGTTGAGTGGACAACTCCTGAAGCTCCGCCGGTGCGAGCCGATACGGGGCTCGTGTTATGGGTGCAGCACCGGGGGCTAAATCGATTTAGAACTCGACTTGTCGAATAGGTGGGAGTCCAGGCAAATCCTCCAGGAAGACTTCCAAAAAATCTCGCACAATCGGTATGTCTTCGATTCGCTTCTCCTCTGCGGGTTTCTCGACAATATGAGCTAAAATCGCCGGATGGCCCTTTCGTAAAATATTTATGCGCCTTCATGAGGGTGATGACGCTTGTAGTCATGCCGCTCTTCTCGCCCTGTATCGAGATGATTTCGCCGGAAGAGGTAGTGATATGGACTACCTTGTCTGACATATAATCTCAGCTCTATTCTCGGATAGCCAGTCCATGCCGACAACGACATCGAAACTACCAAGCGTAAAGGGTATGAGGTCGATATCGAAAGTATGACCTGACAGTTTCAACTTACATCCCGCTAGTACATGAGTTGTTTCTATAGACTTACCGTCGGCTAATTCAACAGGAAACTTAGCATCTAACGGGGTTGGAGTTAAGTCTAAGAGTTTACTAAAGGCTTTCGATACAAAACTCCTATCAGCTCCAGTGTCAAACAAAACAGAAGCAAAACAGTCGTTCACAGGTAACTTACCGGTAACCACATTCGGATCGCTGCGGGCCTGGCCCGACCCAATGACGAAAGCTCTACCTTTATCACTGCTCCCGCCACTGTTATTGCCTCCATTGTTCTCATTCTGCTTCAGTTTGGGACAATCCTTCCTGAAGTGACCCTCTTGACCACACTCAAAGCACCCTTTCGTCGCTGTAGGCTGTTTAGGAGCACCCTTAGCCGCTAGGTCTCCCTTATAGTCCTTGGCCTGATGACCCAATTTACCGCATCGCAAACACTTGATACGGTCACAAAGGCCAGCATGGTGATAGTTGTACTTGTTGCACTTTGGGTACTTTCCAGCATAGCCACTCGAACCCTGTTCGCCATCGTCGTTGTTGTTGGAACCCTGATTATTGAAGTTCCGAGTAAGTTTGGGTCTACGGTGGTGTTGTTTCTGTGGGAGGTTCGATGATGAGGACCTGGTGTTGTCAAACTTCCTCTTTCCATTCCCAGAGTTGTTTTTATTATTGTCAGTGGTTGAGTTGTCACGGGTTTTAGAGGTGGAACCTCTAGGTGGTAACGCACCTTGTGCCACTACTTGGTCCGTCAGTTTGTGGGCTATTTGGATCGCTTGCTGAATCGTAGCCGGTTTGGAAGACGTCACCATACCCTGAATCTGGGGTACCAAACCATCAATATACTCTGGCGGGTCTACCATCCGCGGGCACATCACCACCAGCTCATATGAACGGGTGGTGTAGGCTTCAATCTCAGAACCCACCATCTTTAACGCCCAAAATTCCGACTCCAACTTCGCGATTTCCTCTCTAGGACAATACTCTTACCGCATCATGTTCTTGAATTCCTCCCAGTTCATAGCATTTGCCAATTCTAACCCAAGAATTTGCACATTAGAGTTCCACCAGGTGAGGGCGGAATTTTGCAGTGTTCCAGCAGCAAACTTGACCCTGCTGGCTGGTGGACAGTTACACATCTCGAAAGCTGACTCTGCCTTCTCGGCCCAACGCAGGAAACCTATGGCTCCCTCGGTGCCGTCAAATGAATTAGGCTTGCAGTCTAAGTAGTTCTTGAAAGTACAGACTCCGGCTGGACCTCCGGCTTGATTATGAACAAGTGCAGCTAGAGCTGCCACCGCATGGTCATTCAGTAGGGTTTGGAGTATTGCTGTAGCCATGTTGATGTTACCGCGACCACGTCCAGTGTTTCTTCCAGACATCTATTAAAATCCAGTAACATTCGCTCTCGTCGAGTGCATAATGTCGACTTCACGATCCAAACAGGAGGCGAGAGCTGCGAAAGCGCGCTCCATTGGTTGGGTTAGGGGGTGGTAACGTGTTGAAGGACATAGGACAGCCCGGGAGAGGTAGTGTTGGAACTTGCTCACGGTAAACAATACGCTTGATCAGACTCGGGTACCAATTTCAGTTACCGTTGTCTTCGTACACGTCTCCAGATGGGCGATGCCTCTTCGGTGCGGGGGCTTCTAGTGTCGGGACTACTCGAGGTGGTGATGAGACGGGTAGTTGCGGTTCCTTTCCGGGGACGTGGGGCACCGGGTCGGATGATGATGATGATGATGGCGTCGACATCCCTACAGGATAAGTCGTGTATGTGCGCGTATGAGTGAATGAGGTAAAGATATAAAGAAAACGAAGGACTAAATATAATATATATATATTTATATATGAAGTGCGTATAATTATAACTAATGGGTCGTTGCGGTTATAGTCTAGTATACATGCAACTCTATTTCGCTATAACCAATGGCTCTGATACCAATTTGTCACACCCTCAAAATCCACTAACGGAGTTTTACCGTCAGAGGGTGTGAACTAACAGGATCAGAATCATTAGTTATAATCAAACACCATAAATAAAGTTTTCAAACAACCAAGACATCAAGTCTTAAGTATAAATGCGGAAGCGTAAATTGTAAAGCAAAACGTTTGCGCCACACAAGACGACTTAAAAACCCAATTTATCAAGATAATAATTAATAGAAGTTTCTAAAGCAATGTTGTTTAGCAAATGCATGTTCCTATACCGCGCGTCCGCCTCGGCTACCTGAGAATAACATACTAAAAGTGTCAACACAGGGTCGGTGAGTTCACTGGTTTATATAAATAAAGCGTTTGCGTTTGCGTTTGCGTTTGCGTTACCAGATAGTGTTAAGTCAATTATATATCAATAGGTAGCTAACCTATCAAGCATGTATTACTAAGTGTTCGACACCGAAGCTGACTGTTTATCAATTGCCTTGCCACCATATCAACCACGACCATGGTAATGTGTTAGCCAAGATTGCACCCACTCGACCTACAATCAAGTTTAGAGTTGGGTGGGGTTTGTCAAACCCAGTAGTACTACTCAACAGTGACTCGCTATTATCCAAACATTAACCGGTTCGATGTTATGAAGGACTTTGGTTGGTTTGTTTGCCACTTAGCCTTACAAGTGATATATAAAAACTAAACAAAATCTACAGCGTTGGAGTATGTTATCTCCCCCAAGGAAAAGCGTTTAAAAAGAGTAAAAAGGGGACGTGAAACTCACTGTTTGCGAAGAAAATAAAAAAGGATCCGAGAGAGGTGTGCGTCACAGAAAATCCTCACTAGTGCTCTAACAACAAAAATGAGATTTTCTAAGTATTTAACCTACAAGTGAGTCCCTAGACTCGGCACATACAACTTATGCATGAGATGTGTTTCGTGTTCCATTTGTGAAATAAGTGCGACTCGACAAACACGTTGGTGATACGTTACATGTGTGAACAACTATTTAAGTGTCAAGTATTAACATTTTATATTACTAGCAATTATTCCCACAAGGGCAATTTGGTCAAAACGTAGCAAACATCGATCAGTTATGCACATTTCATGACAATTCAAGTAATACAGTAGCTAAATTGTCCAGGCCGATTTTCACTCGACAAGATTACTCTTATTAATAATTCCTAACATGTCAAATAAATCACTAAAAATCATCACAGAAGTACAAGTGGGTTAGGTTTTTAATAATATTTTTCTTATATTTTTATCATATATAGTTTTATCACAATGATCAAAACATCACAACAAACACACAGCAATCATTATCATGCGCAACAGAATGTTATTTGTTATTCCCGTTAAATGACAAATCCAATTATTGCAAGACCAATTGGGTTAGATTCCTAACTCAAAATATTAACTTCCAGAAGTGTAACCAACCCATTTGGTCTTGTAGTTTATGAGATATACTAATTTCAACATAGCCTAACAGCAGGTCTCCCGAATCAGCCTTGCACAATAGTTTTGTAAAATCATAAAAACTAACTTTTATACGTCCAAAAATTACAAACTCAGACTTTTCAGAAACTAGACTCGACCTAGTATATTGTAGAATCAACAATCACATCAAAACATGTAATTAACATTGAGTTATAGTCATCCAAACACGAATTCAATAATCTGTCCAGCATCAGTTTTCATTAAAACTCAACAAACAATCATTCTATGAACCATTCCATGCAAGCAACTCTCTAGATTCATAATCTATCAACAATCAATGATTTTTAACATCTAGGGTTTATGTATATTAAGCTAAATCATGAAATTAAATCAATAACTAGAGTAGAGAAAGCGTAAACTGCCTAGCTAGCACCTTCAATTCTTCCCCACAAGCTTGGTAATTATTTTGTATGTGTGTGTGTGTGGGTTTACTATCGCCAATGGGAGAGAGGGGAGGGAGAGCAGCCGTGAGAAGGGTGGGGGGGGGGGGGTGGGGGGGGAATTAGGGTTAGGATAATTAACTTGTTTAAGTATTTGATATGTTACACTTTACCCCTTGCACTTCTAGTTACTCAATTTCTAGCAAAATTTAGCTAATACCATTCATAATTTATTTTATACACGTAGATACCAAGTAACACATAACTTAACACATAATTATCAAATACTTGTTCATAATATTTATTGTTTGTTCACCAACGGTTTGAGTCGACTCGTGTGTGTTTCGGTGAAATTCCGAAAGACTACTTGTGTAGTGATTATCATGCGTCATCTAAACCTTAGTTTAAATGTAATGAGATATACGTTATAGTTCGTGTGATCTAAAGTTTGAATTAACGGAGTTCAGATTAACGGAGTTAACCTTAAATTTACGAGTGTCACGTCATCCAAACCCCAAACGAGCGGATCCTGTTCAGCAAGTAACTGGACCCCTTGACACTGAGTCAACAGGCCCCTTAGCTCGTTTATTTCAGCCAGTAACTGAGGAACTCTCGTCCAACCCCACAACCCGCATATCTCCCCCTCGTGCATAACCAATCTGTCTGAAACATTGCACCATTTATTTGACTCTAAGATAAATAGAAACAAATACTTTAAATAGAAATCCTTGTCGCCACACCGCCGCTCCAACCAAAACCACGTACTATTTCCATTTTTCGCGTTCCAACGGATGACATTACGGAGATCACCCCGAGCTCAGCCACTGCTCGTTCTACGTTTACAATATGTTTCCATGGACCCGGGTAACGACACCTTAATTGGGATAGACGACCACGACCTTTCCGAATGGTGGATAACCCATGTAATATTCCTCCATAAACCAGTTTTTTCACTTTTAAATCTCCACCACCACTTAAATTGCATAGCTAAGTTTATTTCACGTAACGAGCCGAATCCGAGGCCCCCTTTACTCACTGGAGCGATTACCTTACGCCAAGCAACCCAATTCACTTTAGCCTCCTCCTCCGACCCACCCCAAAAAAACACACGCCTAAGTCTATCGAGCTTCTCCAAGACCCCCTCCAGAGCCTTATATAGTGAAAAATAATGGGTCGGTAGGGCGTTGAGCACCGCCTTTAAAACCATTACTCTACCACCAATCGACAATTTTGTTGCTTTAATTGACAATCTCTTTCTAAACAGCTCCACCACCGGATTCCATGTATCCACTAAGTCATGTTACCTCCACTTTCAAGCCCAGATGCTTGAAAGGAAACGATCCAGCTTTGCACCCCCAAAATAGTCGACATTTCTGACCTTTCTGAGATGCCAACCCGAGTCGCATAAATCCAGCTCTTAGCAAAATTAATTTTTAATCCGGACACTAAGAAGAAGCATCTTAAAATTCGTCGCAAATTCAACACGTTCTCCTTCTCCCACTCGCCAACAAACACGACATCGTCTACGTAAAGGAAGTGGGTAAGGTTCAGACCCTCCAAACCACACCGAAGACCCTTAAATAACCCAACCAAGCTGGCCTGTTTCATATGCATGTCAATGCCTCCATTGCATATACAAAAGTAAAAGGAGACAACGGGTCACCTTGTCGGATGCCCCGAATTCCGGAGTAGGAGAATCATTAATTAATACCGAAGTCTGACCACCCGATACAATTTTTGATATCCATCCTCTCCATTTGACGGGAAAATTCATTGGTTCGAGCACGGAATCCAAAAAACCCCAATTCAACGAGTCATAAGTCTTTTTGATATCCACCTTAAATATCATTCCCCTTTTCTTTGCCTTTTTGAGCCATGCCACGATTTTGTTTAAAATTAACGGTCCATCCAAAATACTTCTCGTTGCCAAAAAAGCCGTTTGCTCCACCGACACCAATTTACCAATCACTTTTTTTAACCGACACACAAGCACTTTCGATATAATTTTATTTATACACCCAATTAAGCTAATTGGTCGGAAGTCACCTAAACTTGATGGATCTTTAACTTTCGGTATTTAAGCAATCAAAACTAAATGGAATTGATCAAACAAAATAAAATTGTTACTTAGTCTACTCAATTCTCTCAAAACTCACACACCCCAGATACATTTCACTTGTCCTCTTATTCATTTTTTACTTCATCTCTTCTTTCACACTACCTCACATTCACATCCACCTCACCCGCCCTCCCTTCACTATTCGGTTATCTATGATGCCATTTGCAAAAACAGATACGTTTATCACAAGCTCTGCAATTGGTAGAGAATTAGCCTTATACTCAATATAAGTAAATGAAAATGACTGAAACTCTCATTCGTAGACTGTTGGATAAGTAACGTGTCTGCAAGTACAAGTGTTCTTTAGGGTTCAAAGTTAAAAAAGTAAACCAAACCCAAAACTATCACAATTTTTTCAGGTTGGGTTATTCAGGTTTCAGGTATCTAAAAAAATAAAAGGAATAATAATAATAATAATAATAATAATAATAATAATAATAAAAGCTACAACGCTAAAGCTAAAGCAACATATTCTTCTTTACTAGTTACATAAGTAACCAAATAATAAAGTAACATAACCCGATAAAGCAACATATCTTCTATTACGGTTGCCATTAGTCATAAATAGAAAAGATATATAAAAAGTAAATAGTCGATCAACCATAAAAGGTAGGATGAGAACATGTGGAACGTGTAAAGTGCTCCGTATAATGTGTACCAAATAGTGATTTGGTGCCTATACATAATAATAAAAATTTCATGTTTTTAAACAAATAGTTTATTCGGGTATTTTAGGTTGACCCGAAACTTAGAAATCAAACCCAAATTACTTCGGTTTGGATTCGGGTTGACCTTTTATCGGGTTTGGGTTTTTTTTGGCTCGGGTTTCGTTTATAAGTGACTAGGGATGGCAGTCAAACCCGAAACCCGACATAATTGGGACGGGTTTTGTAAAACCCGTCCCATACGTGTTTGGGATTTGTTTTGAAATTTTTCGCGGGTTAGGGACGGGTCTAGGATTTCTAAAATACCCGATTACCCGACTCAATTAACCGATAATGTTTATTAGTTTACCCGATTAAATACCCGGCATATTTTTTTTTAGATATGCAATCGCTCGTGGTTTAACATACAATCGTTCATGGTTTATTGGTTGAAGCTAATAATACAATCACAAAAGGTTGTGACTTGTGAGAAACCAACTAAGATAAAATGTTGTGAGATTTTGAAAGTAAAATAATATGAGTGTTGATTGAATCCATGACCAATACGTCATAAAATAATTTTATCAGTTTTGGTTTCTAACTATTTTTTTTATTCTTGTGAACATATTGTTTGTATTCAAAGTAATGGTCATATTTGTCAAAACCGATAGGGAACCCGACAGGTTTTGGCCGAGTATACTCGATGGGTTTTCTTTGTCAAATCCGATAGAAAAACCGAAACTGTTGGGTGTCGTCAGCTCCAGCAAATAAATTTATAAATGTGAACTCACTATGTAACACACTATTAGGGATAGTATGAGTGGAAGTGAGGTTCGTGTCCACAGGGAATGCGTTTTAACAATTTTATAACCGAGAACGATTTAGAACTAGTATTCGTAACTGGGGGGGTTTAGTGCAAATTATAAATTATATAAGCATAAACTAAATAGTAGTAGTACAAATGTTTAACATATAACTAAGAGATAAAATAACTAACTTAGAATAAACAGTTATTAAAGATAGTTCCGACACAAGGGGTATTTCATACTTCTGATTCGAGTTGCGATCATCAATAATTATGGTGCAATGATTTTTATTATAAAAAGATTTGTATCAATACTAAACATCACGCCGTTCGGACGTTCCCTCCATCTATGTCTAACTATGCACAGTTCGTTAGTTAGAGCCAACTCGCTACCCTAAGCTCACGCCTTTCGGATCTTAACGTGCAAGTTGCATGTGATGAAAGTATTAATTATCACTTAGTGTTCACGCCGTTCGGAATACTAAATCATATTGTATAATTTCTATAACGAGATTGAATTCATAGACAAACACAAAACCGTCATTTGTTCCTTAGTTATCAAGATTAAAATCATATTTCATATTTTAACTTTGAAGAACGTCATTAGCATATTAATAGATTGACCAGGTTCATTAACAAACTAATTTGAATCCTAACAGAGTTTCGGATTTAAAGTTCAAGAAATTATACAAACGAAACCTTTCAACAATAAAATCACATAACTATTTCACATTCGAATCATAATACAAAATAGAGCCCTTAATGTCGAAACTAATAGATTGTTAGCCTAACATAGCAATTAACATAACCAAAGTAAACTTACAAAGTAAAGACATACTACTCGTGGGTTGTTCGGGAAGAACTTCGGAACTCCCGGGAAGTGGTTTGGACCTCCTCGAGACTCTTGGAACCTCATTGGCACTCCTATGGAGTTTATTTAGCTAATTAGAGAGAAGAGATGTGAGAAATGGTGTGTTTTTGGCTGAAACTCGGGCTGCTATTTATAACTGAAAATCTGGAATACTTATGGGTCGTAATGTTTTCAACAGTATCCTTATGACCCATAAGAGTAGCTTTTTATCTTATCTTATCTCCAACTCCAGATTTTTAAGATCATGTTTCCTACCGACAGTCTTTATGGGTCGTAAGGTTGCTTTATGACCCATAAGTTTTATTTTTTAATGTCTTGATATTATCTATTCCGAATTCTCTGGATCTTGGTTGCACCGACGACGACTTTTGTGACACAATAATGACCGACGGTTTTTTATGGGTCGTAAGGGTGTTTACAACCCATAAGCGTCAACTAATGCTAGAAATCTTTATGGGTCATAAGTTTCAGTTGGTCTTTTGTCTTCAAATCTTTAAAGCCCATAAGTTTTGCCACTGTCTTGTTATTCTTTTTATCTTCAAGTCTTGTCTTTGCTTTTGATTTTCATTTCTTCCAGCTTCGTTCTTTCTATCGGTTGTTCATTAGTTTTCCTTCGGACCAAGTTGCTTCATTCCCATTTCGGACCTTGTTACTTCATTCCCGGTTTTGTTCGGTTTCTGAATTGCCTCCTTTTGGTTGTTATTTCTTGTTTATTTGGATCAATTCGTCATTCGAACTTACAAATCCATGTTATGAACAATTTAGTATCAAACTCAATGGATTTGTTATGAAAAGTGTATAAAATCGGGGATAAATGATATAAATAATGTGTATAATTTTGCACACATCAAATATCCCCACACTAAACATTTGCTTGTCCTCAAGCAATGCATTAATATGTAAAAACGAGAGGTCTTGGTGATCATCAATGGTAGACAAATCATTGGCAAATGTAGAGATTTATATACATACATGATTTAAAAATATTTAAAGATGACAACGATAGGAAAAAGACTAAACCAAGTGTATTTGTTTTAGATGGAGTTCTTGATAGTCAATTATTCACTCTTTTGCATCCCTCACGTTCGCTCTCACTCGGTTTCTTTGTGTAAACTAGCAAATAATGTACTAGTAATTTTTTTTAGTGATCGCTCAAATGCCTAGCCATAAAGCAACATTGTCATAAGCTTGCAATGGTATCTCGCAATTTAACATGTAAAAGTTATATAAATCAAGAGGAGTCTAGAACGGGAAGTTTTAGTGAGGCTTAAGATTTGGTGGTAGGAATATATGAAGGTTTATTTGTGTGTGAAGTGTTACCCTGGTTTAGCTAACTATTCTGACTTTCTACCAATGAAGAAAAGAAACACTAATTTTGTTTTATTTTTATTTTTTTATCTACAAACCAATTGACTCTTTTAAGTCAGATCGTCAAGACCAGTTTTGTCAAATATGTGGATTAAATCTTCCTCAATCATGTAGTGAACATTACTTCCAACTCTAATGGACCTTTCGGCATTGAGACTAATAGCCTCCACCCTCATTAGAAGCGTATACTCGTATTGGGATTCGGTTTGACCTTTTTTACATCTTCCAGTGTGAGACCAATTTCCACAACCCATGAATTCTTTATAACGTTTTGCTCTTCTTTTCATAGCACTTTTGGATGTCCCACAAAATGGTGGCTTTTGCTCCTTTTGGCGCCACGTTTTCCTCACCACATTGCTTAAGAGAAAAATTCTCTCCCTAAGTTCTGTAGGCAACTTAGGCTTTGCGAATTGTAGACAACAAAGTAGATTGAAATCGAAATAATGCATTTCTAGTTCTTTAGGGTCTGCCAGTAAAAGACCACAACTAATGCTAAAAAGATGATAATTAACTAAACCGAGCTCACTGTTGGGGGTATAATTGGAAAAGGAGGAAAAGTGTTTATAAGGATAACTGTGTGGGTTATGATCAATGAAACATGGTTAGGTTTGGCTTGGTTTGCTGGTGGAAAATATTTGGCTTGTGATGTAATGGAAAAGGTAATTTAGTGGGTGTGTTTTATAACTTCTATCATTATATAGTTTTACAGTTTATGACTTTGACGAGAATATCCATGGCAAGTTCTAACAAGTAGACATTTATGTGGCACACTCATAATCAAGTGAATCATGAGCATACAATGATGAATGCTCGATAAAGGCTCAATAACTCGCTTGGAATTTGGGTGGGTATTTTAGATGCAAATTTATGAATAATTGGTATGCATTGAGAGTTTCCATTAAAACAAATACTTGGTGATTTTTTTTTATTTGTATAATTAAATATAAATAAATCATATATGTATAAAAATCAACTAAAATTGCAACAATTTGTCTTAAAATTTTTAAAAATTTCACCCTGTTTTTACGTTTTTGAAAATTTGATTTCATGTTTTTAGGTTCCCTATTTCCCCATCCCCACACTTAAAATACACATTGTCCTCAATGTGTGAGAATAAAGGTAATAACGAGTGAAAAGGAACTGAAAAACTCCCCTGATTGGACTATGATGGTTTTCGGGCGGTAGAGATTGTTACGAGTTCTTCTTGCTAGTCTTGTAAATTAGGGTCGTATGTGCGAAAAATTAATTCCATTCGTACAACCTGTATAATCCATGTTTCTACAAAACCAAATTAGCAAGAGATACGGGTCGTAAGTTTTCGTATATGACCCGTATACGTAGATGACCGTTGGAAAACGGCTATATACAACGGTTATATAGCCGTTGAAAAAGGGTTATAAATACCCAATTAACAATCTCATTTTATTCACAACAAACACTTTCAATTTTTATCCTCTCCAAGATTCTCGAAGAACACATTCAAAATGATTCATCCGGTTCTGTTGCTTACCGGAATAATGCTTGTGATCCTTGCCTTTCTCATTTACAACCTCCCACCTGATGAGATATTTCCCTTTGTTGTTTTGTATTTGTTTGTTGCTTTGCCGTTGTATTTTATCTCTTTTGTAATGAGTGTATGAATTGTTATGTTTGTTGTACTCATTAAGAAATAAAATTGTTCTTTTCAAATTTCAAAGTGTTACAAACAGAACAAGTTAGAGATACCATTCTTGAATTTCAAAAATTACTTGCCTTTCCTGCAATATTTGTTGTCTTAGTTGTTCTGTCACACTTCAATTAAAGCATAAGTAAAAGCAACAAAACATATATAAACATAAGTACCAGATAAAAACAACTATCTAAAACACGCAAAAATCACAAACTGAACACAAAAGATTGTTAGACTAACCTTTAACCGACCGTTAGTAGCAAGAATCGAACTTGGAATTTGGTGTTTGGCTTGGTTCACTCTTATGGGTGTCGTTTGTGTGTGGTAGGGTGTAAAAAAAATGTCTCTTAAAAAACTCACCCATATGTTCAGCTGGGATTCCTTATGGGTCATAAAGATGTTAGGATAACAAACTTACGGCCCATAAGAATGCTTCGTATAACAAAACTCTTTTTTTTTCTTTTTAATAAAATCCCCACATTTATTTTTAACGACATCCATGGTTCACGAGACCAAGAATTGTACTTGATTTTTCTTTTCTTACAAAAAATTTAGGCGTTTTTCGATTCTCGGGCTCTTGCATCCCTTGATAAAGGTTAAAATAACAATTTCACACAAAAACACACAAAATAAAAACTACGGGTTGCCTCCCGTACAACGCCTTTCTTTAACGTCTTTGGCTAGACGTGGACACAATTTTTCAGTTTGTGTATGTCGGGTTCTCCAAGTCAATCATGTCATGATTTTCTTTTTGGAACCCTTCATAGAAAAAATTTTAGGCGGTGTCCAATTACTTTGAACGTTTTACCTGTCTTTTTGGGTACAACTTGAACTGGACTTACCCATTTGTTATCAGAGATTGGGTAAATCATACCTGCATTGAGTAGTTTCAGAATCCCTTTCTTAACAACTTCCATCATGGGAGGATTCAATCTTCTTTGAGCTTCACGTGTGGGCTTGTAGTCATCTTCCATGTGGATCTTGTGCATACAAAGGGATGGACTCAAACCTTTGATGTCAGCTATTGTCCAACCAATTGCTTCCTTGTATTGCTTGAGCATGTTAACCAATTCATCCTCTTAGTTCTTGGATAGTTTGTTGGATATGATTACTGGCAATGCATCACTATCTCCAAGATAAGCGTACTTAAGATGATTAGGAAGAGTCTTTAACTCTAGATCTGGTGGTTACACAATGGATGGTAGGAGCTTTTGTTCGGTAACTTGTAATTGCAGCTTGGTTGTTTCATACCTAGGTTGTGTATCCATGAAGGATACCAACTCTATCAGCTCATCTTCAAGTTTGAACTTTTCAGCGAGTTCTTTTGTTGATGCTTCATCAAGACTTTTGTTCACGATTAGTGCAAGAGTGTCATTGTTAGATAAATAAAAGTAATCATCAGTCAAAGGATCGATTACATCTAACCAATACACAGATGAAACATCCCTTGGATACCTCATAGCATCATAAATATTGAAATTTATGATCTCGCCATCAAATTCCATTGAGAGGGTGCCATTATAAACATCAATATTTGTTTTAGTAGTCTTTAGAAACGGCCTTCCTAACAGGATGGAACTTGAGTCTGAAGTGTCACCATCTTCCATGTCTAGCACATAGAAATCAGCAGGAAATACCAGTTCATTCACTTGTACTAACACGTCCTCTAATACACCTTTTTGGTGGACCATGGATTTGTCAGCCAATTGAATGACTCCCTATCCTTTTCAACGGTCCTACGTTGAGAGTTTTGAAAATGGAATATGGTAAGACGTTGATAGAGGCTCCGAGATCAAGCATAGCTCTTGGTATGCTTAGATTTCCTATTTTACAAGGAATAGTGAAAACACCAAGATCCTTGCAATTTGGTGGGAGTCTCTTTTGTAAGACGGCTGAGACATTCTCGTTGACCTTGACGGTTTCATTCCCTTTAAGCTTTTTCTTTGAAGTGCAAAGTTCTTTTACGAACTTAGCATATCGAGGGACTTTCTTGATGGCATCAAGAGGTGAATATTTACTTCCACCTTTCGAAACGTCTCCATGATCTCATGCTCTTCTCTTTCTTTCTTTGTGCTTAAAAATCTTGAGGGAAATGGAGGAGGGACTTTGAACTTAGGTATTACTTCACTTGACTTTGAAGTATCCTTTTTCTCTCCGGTATTCTTTTCAAAAACGACCTCTTGTTCTTCTTCTTGCGATTCTGGGTCGTCGTACTTCTGTCCACTTCTCAATGTGATGGCACAAGCGTTGTGCTTGGGATTTGCTTCTGTTTGTGCGGGTAGTTTTCCTTGAGATTCGAGTCTATTCACTTAGCTAGCTAACTGAGCCATCCGTTGCTCCAAATTCTTGATGCTAGCCTTTGTTTCTTGTTGGAACGTTTGAGTACTGGCAGCCAGGTTCTTCACAATGTCTTCTAAAGACATTCCAGAGCTGCTTGGTTGCTGTGTTTGTGGTTGATGATGTTGGAAATTTTGTGGGTTTGGAAAGGGTTGACGTGGTGATATTGAGGTGGTCTTTGTTGGTAGCCAAAGCTGGTGGGTTGTCCCCAACTCTGATATACTCGTGGTTGATCGTATTGCCTTGTGTTTTGTACAGGATATCCGCCAACTGCATTCGCTTGTTCGACATTGTCTTGCAGCATTGGACACGTATCAGTGGGGTGTCCTGTTTCTAAGCATATTCCACATGCTCGTTGTGGTGCTGCAGCTGCTTTATCCTTTGTAAGCATCATGAGTGATTTTTTAACTCAGCCAATTGAGTTTCAATGTGAGGAGTACTCACTCCTTTCACAGCACGTGGTACATCTGGATACCATTCTTCTTCATGTGTCGAGTGTTTTGTGTCATCCACAGCCGATTGGATTATGGCTCTGATTTGGGTTGGGGTTTTATCGAGTAGGTTTCCTCCACTTGAGGCACTCAGCAATTGTCTCTCCATGGGTGCCATTCCTTGACAGAAGTATTAAAGTAGTTGATGCTCCGAGACTCCATGTTGAGGACATTTGCTACATAGCTCCTTGAATCTTTCCCAGTAAGCATGTAGAGGCTCTCTTTTTGCTTGTTTGATTCCTGTGATTTCTCTACGAAGAGTGGATGCTTTTGCTTCAGGGAAGTATGTGTCAAGAAAAGTTCTTGCAAGACCATTCCAGGTTGTCACTGACCCTGGCGGTAGGGTACACAACCAATGTTTCGCTGAATCTTGCAAAGCAAATGGGAATGCCCTAAGTTTGATTTGATCTCTATGACATCATTTGGCTTCATCCCAGTGCACACGACGTGGAATTCTTTGAGGAAATTGTGAGGATCTTCATTCTCCAGGCCTCGGAAAGTTGGCAATAAATGGATAAGGCCTGATTTTAGCTCAAAATTTGGCATAACGGGATAACTGATACAAAGAGGTTATTGGGGAACATCGCAATTCGCCCATTCTCGAAAGGTTTGCTCGACTGGGTTCGCTACTTCCATTGGGTCCGACTCTTGAGTCTAAGTCGAGTTTTGTGACGTGGGAGTGGAAGATGAGTCAGAGTCACTTGACAAGGAAATGTTTTCCCAAATGTCAACGACCGATGGTGATTGAGTAGAGGTTGAAGGATTTGTTAACTTTTTTCGAAGTTTTGCCTATTTCTTTAATCTCTTCGCGGTTTTTTCTATCTCTAGATCGATATCTAGTGGGTTACCAGTACTTAAAGATCTTGGCATAAAAGTGAAATTTTGGACGCAGTCCCCGGCAACGGCTCCAATTTGTTGGGTGTCGTCAGCTCCAGCAAATAAATTTATAAATGTGAACTCACTATGTTACACACTATTAAGGATAGTATGAGTGGAAGTGAGGTTCGTGTCCACAGGGAATGCGTTTTAACGATCTAGTAATAACAAAAGGTTATACTCGTACTATAGGTCCGAGATAACAAGAAAGATAACTCGATCAGTGAAGTGAAGCTGGTCATTTGAAAAGGTGAATACGCCCAACTTTTATAACTTGTATTATCAAGTCAAATAAATTAATTACATGAGATTACGTATCTCTAAAACATTATGACTAAAAGTAATCGCTGACCCTCAGGCTGTCGTGTATGTTTGTTTGGATCCGTACATATGTGGTAAACCGGTGGGCACACCGCGCCACACCTGGTTATAAGCCTCCGCCATGACGGGGGACCTAAGTTATGTTCGAGAGAGGGTAATCATGTGTATACTGATGGTAGCTAAGTAATCTCGAACGCTGCGGTGTTTGCTGAGCGGTTTCGAATAGAGCTTAAGTTTGTAATTGTGTTTTATGTTTTTAACTTGATTATTCCTAAGCCACGATGGACTGAGACCTAAGTTATGTCTCGAGGGGTAATTAAGTAAATAAAATATTTTATGCGCCAACTTATTCACCAGCATGTGTTGCTGACGTATTTTCAAACTGTTTTACAGGTAACGAAGGTTAGACAAGCTTGAAGAATCAAAGTCCTCAATAGGCGATCTGATAGCTCAGATCATTTTGTTAAACTTTAAAATATGTAAATGGTGGTTTGATAAACAAGTAATCATTTTGTAAACATTAACAGGTATTTTTAAATCCCGTATTATTGTTATGTAAATATTAATATTTTAATCCACGCAAATATTTTCGCACTTAAACCGTAACTCTGATTTAATTACAAAAATGGCACCAACTGCGAGTCACACCCCCAGGCCCAAGATGAGGGTGTGACAATAAGTAGCCCAATTGCGAGCAGATACTAAAGTTGTAGGGATACAATACCCCATGTAAGCTTTAGTTTCCGGGTAAATGACACGATTAAAGAATTTTATAGATATGAGTGTATTCTCTATTAAAAAGGGCTGGGCTTATTCACCTTTGTTACGATCAATCAGTACAGTTCACTGATTTATGCTTTTGATTGTTATCTCGGACCTATAGTACGAGAATAACTTTTGTATAAATATCTAGATCAACGATCTAGCTTTAGACCTTTAGTCTGTTTGTATAGCTTTAAACCTTGACAATCATTTTTTTATTTAAAACATTTGGACCTTTAGTCCCTATTTCATTTATCATACACTTCTTCATCATAAAAAAACATCGATACTAGGTTTCTTCTACAAGAAGAAACGTTAATTTGACTATAATCTTTGTATATATAATCTTATGTTTCTTAATCACGAAGAAATAATATTTTGACGCGTATCCAAGAAAATAATCTTCGATCACCTTTTCCTCAAATTTTCCTACGCCTCACTTTAACAATGTACAAGGACACCCAAACGACTCTAAAAACTGAAGATTCGGCTTACGGTTGCTCAACATTTATGATTATCTTTTATTTATTGTTTTCCCTTTGCAATATCTCAGTTCAGTTTATATGATTTATTCTCCAATAATTAAAAGAATCGTTTTCAATACTTTTTAATAAGTCACTAGCATCTCCATCACATGGTATACTCCTCACTAAGCTTTTAACATGTGCACTCTTCCAAATTTGTTCTTTCCTTTCATGTTACATTTCTTTCATTTCCAAATTAATTCCCTTCTTTGTATATTAAATACCCAAATGATTAAAGTCTAAAACTATAAAAACTGGAAAATGAAAGACGCGCATGTAGGGTACTGTTGCGGCAAAAGCTTGCTTCTCTAAAACACTAAAACTATAAACTATATTAAATACCCAAATGACTAAAACTATGAAAACTATTAAACGACAACATTTTCTCTCTAATTCACTCACAACTACTCTATATAATATAGAGAACTCACTCACATATTATGGAGCATCTATTGTGAATGCTCTAATCAACAAATTAGATGCACAAATTGTATAAAAGAGACAGATCGATGCTTATCCAATGAAGATGAGAACAAAACGGATGAATAAACATGGATGATTAAGAATATCATTGATTACACAAAATCAATTAGTATAAAAGATAAAATATGTTTTTGTAACATGAATCATAAATAACTATTAAAGGTTCGGTTTTGTACAACGACGTATTCATTTATGGAAATGAATGAGAAGAGGCTTTGATGCTAGTCCATTAGAAACACGTTCATAAGTATCTCTTCATACAGGGTAGTCAGGACAGATCTATTTGATGTTCAAAGCGGGTAAGACCTCCACTCGTTCTTATGCTCGGTTCCCGAGTTTATAAAATGAAAGAAAAAAATTGAAAGGAAATTAAGCATAAAAAAAGAAAGTGAGGGGAAGAGAAAGATAATGTGAATTTATATTCCCAAGTTCAAAGGAGTGAAAAATAGTTAAATTTCTTACGTGTTCCCGAGTTAAAAGTAAGAGAAAACAACAGGTATAAGTTGTGTTTTTAATAATTGGTTGAGGGCAATTTAAGGATTTTTAAAGAGTTGAGTGTGATTACTCTTTATCTACAAATCTCTCCAAATTAAAAGAATGAAAGTAAATATCAATTTTCTTTTGTTTTTTTCTTTCCACTTCTTTCGTTAGAAAAAAACTCGGGAACATGACTTTTTCGCAGTTACTTCTCATGTCTTTCATATTCCTCGTTACGCTAGCCACATAGAGAAGAAAAGAATTAAGCATTATTTATGAGTCACTCGCTTCACTTACTGGTCAAGAGGCGGGTATCTCACACACTTGTAAATAGTTATTACCTAATGAATAAAATAATGTACAAGTTAATTTTACCTAACTATTTGTATCAGCTTATCAATTTTTTTAGAGTGGCATAATAATACCTTTTACCTTTTCTTTTACAAAGGGTAGCTTATAACTTCTAACTCAACTTGAAAATCTACACATTTTGTCAAAGCACGAGATTTAGACCCTCACCGGTTATTATATTATAAAATGCTCTATTTTAGAGCATATATATACCACCATGCTTAGCCATTATTAGTTTTTCATGCTACTTAAATCTTAATCTAACACGCTTTACCTACATTAGTGCCATCCAGATTCGAGACTATACCAGGCCGTCGTCCTATGGACAACCATAAATGTTTGCTCAAAGCCAAATTAACTTGATAACTATACAATGCCAAGGCCAAATTTCTTCAAAAACATATAATACTCAAATGCCCAAATGTGGTACTGACTGGATTTCTGTAGCAAAAACTGAATCTTTTCTCCAATCACAAGTACAAAAAGCGTGTCGGCTAACATACCAACTGAATCTTTTCTGTAGCAAAAACTGATTTTTTTTTTAATTTTCAAGTGGCGGTTCGGTTGGTTGCAAATCGGGTTTAGAGCTGGACTCGGGAAGAGAAATACTAACTGGTTGCCATCCTGATGGATGATGTATGATCCACTTCTTTTCAGTGATTGCCAAGTGCAGTATCTGGAGTACGTCACCCAAAACAGTAGCTTGCAAACATATTTTCCTTATAATAATTGCTGCTTCGTATCTATGCAAAACCCAAATTATAACACATGTTAGATAAATGGTCAGTGCAGTGCAAGTCATATTCATTAACAGGTCAAAAAGTAGGGTTGTGCATGGGTCAACATTGCCACATTTAATTTATAAATCAGTTATCTGCAGAAGTAAATGTTACCTGCACTGGGAAGCACTTATAGCCGAGCGGCCAGCAGGCGTTGATAAGAACTTTTGAACTTCATCCCATGTAGCTTTCGAGTGATGTTCAATATTACCATCTGTAGGGTTCACACACTTCCACAATTTTTCATCTTTACCAACAAACAACGGTGACGAGCCAAGACTCTGTTCAACTACCAGCTGCTGATTTAAGGCGTTTTTTAATGCCTCCTTAAGATCAGCATTCAATTGTTTATGTTTCCCGTTACGAATGCAGTTAATTATATTTGCTTCAGTGGTCATTACCTTTACGCATTTTAGTGTACTCAAGGCACGCAAAATTACCTTTGTAAGAACTTGGTCATTTTCTGAGGGGTTTAGACATCCAGGTGTCTCTGACACACCACACTCATTTATGGCGGGGTCCACCGCTGACAGTTGTAGATCAGGATTCGTGACAGGTGGTAGATATTTGTTCAAAGTTTCCATGTGAAACTCAGACTTATTCAGCATAACATGCTCTTTTTGTTGACCATTTGTGTATGCTTGACATGAAAAGTCAACAAAATTCTGTTTCAGTTGTCCTTCACTATGTGGTTTAGTGTTATCAGAAATGTTGATCTTACCAATATCAGAAACAAAATCTGGCATGCCAGGTTGGAAATTAGGATTAGTAACTGGTGGTGGATGTTTGTTCAAAGTTTCCTCGTGAAACTCAGACTTATTCAGCATACCATGTTCTTTTTGTTGACCGTTTGTGCGTGCTTGACATGAAAAGTCAACAAAATTTTGTTTCAGGTGTCCTTCATGATGAGGTTTAGTGCTATCAGAACTGTCAAGCTTATTAATATTAGGAACAAAATCAGGCATGCAAGGTTGGAAATCAGGATTAGTAACCTGTGGTAGATATTTGTTCAAAGTTTCCTTGTGAAACTCAGACTTATTAAGCATAACATTTCCGTTTTATTGATCGTTTGTGTACGCTTGATATGAAAAGTCAACAACATTTTGTTTCGGTTGTCCTTCACTATGTGGTTTAGAGCCATCAGAAACGTTGAGCTTACTAATATCAGAAACAAAATCAGGCATGCGAGGTTGGCAATCAGGATTAGTAACCGATGGTGGATGTTTGTTCAAAGTTTCCTTGTGAAACTCAGACTTATTAAGCATACCATGTCCTTTTTGTGGACCGTTTGTGTATGCTTGATATGAAAAGTCAACAAAATTTTGTTTCAGATGCCCTTGACTATGTGGCTTAGTGCTATCAGAATTGTTGAGGTTACTAATACCAGGAACAAAACTAGGCATGCGAGGTTGCGTGTAATGAGAATAGGTATATGGCGGAAAAAAACTTGTAGGGGCGGGTGCAAGAGGTCTCGGTTGCAGATATCCTTGGGGCATTACCGGGTGTGGACGATTATGATGGTAACTTTGAGAGGTAGTCATTTTATTCCCATTGTTCCAAGAATAATAAGGGGTGGGGCGCACAGGAATGTGATTGTTACTTGATCCACTCGAAGACATATTATAAGTGTAATTAGGGCTGTGCATATATCTTGGTTGATGCACGTTTGAATTAATCTGATTTTCCAAAGTACCAACGGGTTGACTAAAGTTTTTCCATGTTGACTTAGAATCCGTCGTTCTAGAGGGGTTCACATACCCGTTGCCTGGCATTTGAGATGGTTCAGAAACACGAGTGTGTGACACATTATCGGCTAACTCTTGGTCTGTTAGTGGTGGTCCTCCAGCTAGAAGAGTGGTCCATCGCCAGACGCTTTTTGCAGCTGAAGCGAGAGAGACAGATGCCATTTGAGGTTGTGCTAAAAGAATATTATATTTTCTCATTCTTAACTGATGCATCGCGTTCGAAAACTCTCCATCGCCTGAAATCAACAAGCAATTGGCCGGGGCGGGGTTATCAACGGCCCAAAATAACATGTCCACTAGTATTTTCTTGTCACTTGCATCTTTGGCCCCTATTCAGAAGAAATACAGAGGTGTATCAGTTACATTGAGTATGTATGTATGTATATATACCGGGGGTTACGTGATTCAAGGCAATGCCGGTACTGTTGAGGGCTTGCTGGACGGAGGCAGGGATGGCACTGGTGTCGCCGTAAGCCGAAATAGAAACGGGTCCACAGTAGTTGATGTTAACCAAAGCACAAGTAATATTCTGAGCGATTAGATGAGGCTCACAGGCTTTTGGTACCGGAGAGTTGGCTATGTCCCACCACACTGATATCTTAGCCTTCGCGTGCTGCTCTTCCACTCCCGCCATGTTAAAAGAAGATAGAGGTTTAAACTTAGTTAAGTTCGGGAGGAGGGTTTTCTAGTTGTAATTTACAGGCGCTAAATAAATAATATCTCATCTCATCTCATCTCATCTCATCTCATCCCATCCCTTCGATTCCGCAACTTTATAGCATCCTGCCTCTAAATTACAATCACTTTTTAGTAAATTTCAACCGTCAAGTAATAATAATTTTAATTTTAAAGAAACTTTTCATCAATATCTTTTTTCTTAGATAAAAAGAGAACAAAACCCTAGGATGAGGCAAAGCGGCCGGCCGTCCGTCAACAGAGATAGGGGTTGTTACCAAGTTCTTTGTGTCAAATATTCCGGATAGATGCTCTGTGGAGGATTTGAAAAGGCTCTTAGGGGAATATGGGAAGATCGATAAAGTATATGTGGCTCGGAAACTTGACAAGTTTGGTCAAAGTTTGCGTTTGTTAACTTTTTGAACGTCAATAATACACAACAACTCGAAGGAATTATGAGAATGTGAAGATGGGGGACAATAAATTGTTCATCAGTGTTGCAAAGTTTGTGGATGGGAATTTTGTGGGACAAAGAAAACAGCCGGATATGACGAAAGTGAGGGCAGAACAGAAGTGTGATGAATCTGGTGCCGAGGATGGCTACCAGAGTAAAGAAACACTTTACAGAGATAAACTCTTAAACAAGGAGACACCGAAGAATCAACCAGTTATTGATGTTGCTCCTAATGTGTGTGCTTTTTCACTATGGTTCGGTTTGGCTGTAATAACAAAGGTTAAAGAGTTTTCTCAGTTGATTTCTTTGAGAAATAATCTTCATGTTGCGGGTTTGAAGAATGTGGAGATCAAATATGTGGGTGGTGTTTTTGTATTATTAATGTTCGAAAGTCAAGACGAAGCAACAAATTTGTGTTGGAGAAGGAGGTATGGGACGCTTGGTTCCACAAGATAGAGATTTGGAAAGGCCAATGGCTTCCATATGAACGAGTGGCTTGGGTGAAAATATACGGGGTCCCATTGAACTTGGCATTGACGCCGGTGTTTAATGTGATTGGTGGTAAGTTTGGCATGGTTGTTCAGTCGGCCAACTTGTTGGAGGAGATGCTGCTGATTTATCATTTACGTGCCTTGGTATCCTTTGTAAGAATGCGAAGCGAATCAATGAAACAGTGGCAATACGGTGGCAAAATAAATTGCTTCAGGTCTGGGTAGAGGAAGAACAACGGGATTGGGTTCCGGACTGTCTAGTAGAAGATCAAGATGAGGAGTCTGAAGAAGTGTCGGTTGATTCGGAAGCGGATGATACCCTCAGCCAACAAACAAAATGAGAATGTTATGAGCGTGCCTGAGGTGATACCGGAACCAGAAAGAGTTTCGGAGGTGCCGGTTTTGTTATCTGATTAGGATAGACCGGTGCATGATGCTCCAGCGGGCTCTAATGTGGGAAACCAAGAAAATATGGAAACCATTAATGGGATGGAGGAGAATTCAGTGGAATTTAATAAGGTGAATAATTTCTTAGCTTTCTCAGTCGTCAACAGGGATAGTTTTGGTAACAAGGAAAGAGATGGTGGTTTGAAAAATTCAAAAGGTTAAAGACCAGACAAAGGAATCAGTCCTTATCGCCCCAAGCCGATTCGTGCGTGAAAAAGAGGCCGAGGAAAAATGATCCATTTGACTTGAATGGTTTGTTGGGTCTTAGGGATGAGACCAGTAGTGAGGATAGTCTAATATCGGATTCAAATCCAAGG